>NC_066293.1:6236007-6541041 GCF_905404315.1 Leptidea sinapis | reverse complement strand
TGTTTAGGTACCTAAACTGAATCACTCAAATTCGTACCATGAAGTGCCTTTTACTGAATGACGTTTGGATCGCTTATGAAGAATGAACGAAATAAAATTGCGTTTCGAATCCTAAAAATACAATAAAAAATTGCGCAATTGCGTCAAATTATAAACCATTGAGCCCTTTTCTATACATATTAAATAATAGTAATATTAATAAATATAGTTCTTTGAATCACAAATTAAATGTTTGCTTATGTGTTTTCGTAAAAATAACGAGTTATGAACGCACCTCCATTGATGTTTGATTTGACAGGACCACAGAGTACATTTTTTTTAAATCGTTTTTGCAAACAGGCTATAGCCCGGGCCCTTACCGCCTCGTCTTTAGTAATTTCATTATTGGTATTTATTTTCAGTATTTTGTTTTACAAAAAAGTCCAGTAAAGTATTCTCATCTCATCTTTAATCAATAAATTTTTTCTTTTCTCTCTTTTCACTATTTTTTAAATATTATTAACAACACGATTCACTTTCCTCTAAGGAAGTAGCAACTTTTTTCGAATCGGTCACTTTGACAAATAAGCTATCCAGTTTAGGTTGTAATAACACCTCATGGTACGAATGAACGAACGAACTAAATCAGTTTGCGATTCAGTTGATATCATTTTTGACATTCAATTGACATCATTGCGATTTAATCAGTTGATTTGACGTCAACCTAAATTAGATAGCTCTAATCACGTCGCGGTACGAAATAGCAAAGCAGTTCATTTTAGGTTGTCAATTGAATCGCAATAAGAGTTCATGGTAGGCCCGCAGGACGTCGAATGCGAACCAAGTCGGTTTGTAAATTTCGTTTTCACCAACACCCGATTTGTAGGATTCTTTCACCATTTTTCTATATTTTCTGTAACTCGCAAAAAGAGAATCTTTCTTCTTTTTGAGATCGCGTACTGCTATCTCCATTGATTCTCCAAGTCTGTTCCATGCATCGTGGTTTAAACTTTTATCTTTGTAGTTCCGATGTTTAGTATCTCACAACATGGGCTCGGATTGAAAGTATTCGATAAATTTCAACTCAAGTTCGTCATTCCACATTTTGAAAAGAAAACAAACTTTTTAAAACAAATAATACGATATGGACTATCGTCTACTCAACGCAGCTCACTAATCGGCACTGAGAAAAAACGTGAGTGTGATAGTCTTCTCTTTTCTCGCCCGAGAAATCCTTTGAAGCGGCCAAAAATACCGACAACCATCGGAGAATAGTCGAGCGCGAGAACGAGACAGCGAGAAACTCCTCACACTCACGCTTCTCGGGTGTTCTCGGCGTGAGTCTGTATGGGCTACAAAAATTCCATTTCACGTTCGTTACCACCACCACACATTTTGACGCGTCTTTACCTAAACAAAATCAGCCGGCAACTGCGTGACACGAGTGTGTACACGTTCGCTCTGGCCGGGTGATGGTTCTGGTAGCTGTTCGGGCGACGGGTCGGGTGAGCTGGGCGAAGAATATTGTTTTACACTCGTGCTTGGCTCCAGCAGCCGCTTCTTCTGTCTTGCTTTCAATATTTCCTTTGGGTTCTGAAATAAGAGTGTTCGTAATCAACAACATATCAACTGTAGACTGCATGTTTTTCAATGATATGTTTAGGATTCATAAATTTAAGACATTTTAATCTTTGCTTTTCATTAAAACAAAAACGCTGCTTTATTTGATTTACACTCTCCATATAAAAGACGATGCATTTTTTCCTTTAAACTGTACTATTTCCGTTTCATTCATTCTAGCCACAAAGTCTTGTTTCAATAACAGGAAAAAAACATTGCCATTTTTTTCAATTGGTAAATGGTTTTGTTTATTTTCATATTCTTAATTCAAAATTTTGTTCTCTAAATCCAAGTTAAGATCCTTGCTCCTGTTTTTTTCACCTTCAGTTAGCTGCAGTAATTCTGGTTGGATAAAATATTCCAAGATAGTTTTGTGTGTTGTAAAAATCCGTTCATATAACAAATAAAGTTTCGGACTTTCTGATTGCATTTCTTCATGAATGTCATGGAAATAGGGCAACACATAATCCAAAAAATTTAAGTAAAGCTCTGTTGAAGGATCCATAGACTTCACATGGATGGTCTGAGCTGCAAGTAGCCTGCCATTCAAAACAGCATTTTGGAAATATAGCATATAACATTAAAGCTGGAAGCTGTTCTAAAAGCCGTTTGACCACAGGAAGTAGAGACAACCATCTTGTTTGAGCTGGGTGTAGAAAGTCCGGTAACTTGGAATGAAATATTTCATGCATCTTCGGAAAGTGTCTATAAGTGATAGTTACCTTTTGTTTCCAAATTTCGCTGAGGGGCCGGATGATGGTTCTGGTAGATGTTCGGGCGACGGGTCGGGTGAGCTGGGCGAAGAATATTGTTTTACACTCGTGCTTGGCTCCAGCAGCCGCTTCTTCTGTCTCGCTTTCAATATTTCTTTTGGGTTCTGAAATAAGAGTGTTCGTACACACTAAAAACTTTATCTTCTCTGATTAATGACCAATTTACACAACTCAAATTGAAGTCACCCACTATGACTAAGTTAGGGTTATTTTCACAAACAGAATTCCATTGATCTAAACAGAGATCCAGTATATTGCGATTAATTGGTGGTGGTAAGTATACGGCACACAGAGTCAATCGGTTTTGAGATTTAGATTCAGGAAAATCGAGGGAGACCCAGATATCCTCATAGTAGCTTTCCCAACATTGCATGCGTTTCGACCTATATTTATTTTTTACAGCTATTAAAACACCTCCACCCTCTTTTCTATTGTAAAAATTACCGTTTTCTCGATCTCTCCTGTATATCGTGTACCTATCGTCAAATAGCTCGTGTAATAAAATACTTTCATTGAGCCATGTTTCAACCAATATTACAATATCGTAATCATTACAAGAAATTTGAGTATAGAAACTATGTGTTTTAGTGCACAAGCCTCGGACATTCTGATAGAAAATTTTTAAATTATAGAATTTTACTGAAATTAAAGCTAGTGATACATTACTTATACAAATACAGAAAAAAAAAAATAACAATAGAAAAACTTAAATAATTTTGTCTAAGAAGCTAGTATCTTTATCCATATACAACGTGAAGCAGAAAGGGTATAACATGCCTTCAATGGTACGTTATTTGGGTCATATGCAATAGTATGGTGATGTTTAAGTTTTAATAAATAAATTAAAAAAAAGAAAAAGACTTCCCTACGAAATAAAAATATTATTTTTCAATATCTTTTCTTAGACAACCCTAAATTTAAAGAGACTGCCAGTTTCAGGCGGGGCCTTTGTTTATAAACAGAATGAGGTCACCTACCTATGGACTTAAACATAAACAATAATCTATGATTAAGGAGTATGCACACTACATGAAATGTGGCTTGTGTCTATGTTATTATTCATTCATTTTTTATTCCTGTTATTGAAACAAATAAACAAAATAAGAAATTACATAACATTACACAGTTTCACGTCTGTATTCCTGAAGGGTTAGAGGTGTATTTTTTCCACCCACGTTTCACTATGTTTAATTCCCACGTAACAGCACAGCAATCAGCACCGTTAATACGTTTTTATTCAGTTTTAACAACAAAACAACACAAAACAGGAGCAAAGATTCACCATCGATTCCGCAACAAACCAACCGGGATTGAGCCACAGAACAGTATAATACTGTCTATGAGCGTGAAATGGCGCGAACGCCGAACTGTTGCTGACGTTTTCTTTGTGGTTTATGGCCTGGACTCTATGCATGCTTGACGCATCGTCGCATGGCTCACGCAACACATCGAATCGTTGCTCGTCGATATAAAAATGACATCACTGCCTCGGAGTTAGCCCTTGATTAAGAAACGAGTCCAGAGGGCCTTCCATCAACTTTTAATAAGCGATGCGAATCCGATGCAGTTCTGTTTAGGTACCTAAACTGAATCACTCAAATTAGTACCATGAAGTGCCTTTTACTGAATGACGTTTGGATCGCTTATGAAGAATGAACGAAATAAAATTGCGTTTCGAATCCTAAAAATACAATAAAAAATTGCGCAATTGCGTCAAATTATAAACCATTGAGCCCTTTTCTATACATATTAAATAATAGTAATATTAATAAATATAGTTCTTTGAATCACAAATTAAATGTTTGCTTATGTGTTTTCGTAAAAATAACGAGTTATGAACGCACCTCCATTGATGTTTGATTTGACAGGACCACAGAGTACATTTTTTTTAAATCGTTTTTGCAAACAGGCTCTAGCCCGGGCCCTTACTGCCTCGTCTTTAGTAATTTCATTATTGGTATTTATTTTCAGTATTTTGTTTTACAAAAAAGTCCAGTAAAGTATTCTCATCTCATCTTTAATCAATAAATTTTTTCTTTTCTCTCTTTTCACTATTTTTTAAATATTATTAACAACACGATTCACTTTCCTCTAAGGAAGTAGCAACTTTTTTCGAATCGGTCACTTTGACAAATAAGCTATCCAGTTTAGGTTGTAATAACACCTCATGGTACGAATGAACGAACGAACTAAATCAGTTTGCGATTCAGTTGATATCATTTTTGACATTCAATTGACATCATTGCGATTTAATCAGTTGATTTGACGTCAACCTAAATTAGATAGCTCTAATCACGTCGCGGTACGAAATAGCAAAGCAGTTCATTTTAGGTTGTCAATTGAATCGCAATAAGAGTTCATGGTAGGCCCGCAGGACGTCGAATGCGAACCATGTCGGTTTGTAAATTTCGTTTTCACCAACACCCGATTTGTAGGATTCTTTCACCATTTTTCTATATTTTCTGTAACTCGCAAAAAGAGAATCTTTCTTCTTTTTGAGATCGCGTACTGCTATCTCCATTGATTCTCCAAGTCTGTTCCATGCATCGTGGTTTAAACTTTTATCTTTGTAGTTCCGATGTTTAGTATCTCACAACATGGGCTCGGATTGAAAGTATTCGATAAATTTCAACTCAAGTTCGTCATTCCACATTTTGAAAAGAAAACAAACTTTTTAAAACAAATAATACGATATGGACTATCGTCTACTCAACGCAGCTCACTAATCGGCACTGAGAAAAAACGTGAGTGTGATAGTCTTCTCTTTTCTCGCCCGAGAAATCCTTTGAAGCGGCCAAAAATACCGACAACCATCGGAGAATAGTCGAGCGCGAGAACGAGACAGCGAGAAACTCCTCACACTCACGCTTCTCGGGTGTTCTCGGCGTGAGTCTGTATGGGCTACAAAAATTCCATTTCACGTTCGTTACCACCAGACCACATTTTGACGCGTCTTTACCTAAACAAAATCAGCCGGCAACTGCGTGACACGAGTGTGTACACGTTCGCTCTGGCCGGGTGATGGTTCTGGTAGCTGTTCGGGCGACGGGTCGGGTGAGCTGGGCGAAGAATATTGTTTTACACTCGTGCTTGGCTCCAGCAGCCGCTTCTTCTGTCTTGCTTTCAATATTTCCTTTGGGTTCTGAAATAAGAGTGTTCGTAATCAACAACATATCAACTGTAGACTGCATGTTTTTCAATGATATGTTTAGGATTCATAAATTTAAGACATTTTAATCTTTGCTTTTCATTAAAACAAAAACGCTGCTTTATTTGATTTACACTCTCCATATAAAAGACGATGCATTTTTTCCTTTAAACTGTACTATTTCCGTTTCATTCATTCTAGCCACAAAGTCTTGTTTCAATAACAGGAAAAAAACATTGCCATTTTTTTCAATTGGTAAATGGTTTTGTTTATTTTCATATTCTTAATTCAAAATTTTGTTCTCTAAATCCAAGTTAAGATCCTTGCTCCTGTTTTTTTCACCTTCAGTTAGCTGCAGTAATTCTGGTTGGATAAAATATTCCAAGATAGTTTTGTGTGTTGTAAAAATCCGTTCATATAACAAATAAAGTTTCGGACTTTCTGATTGCATTTCTTCATGAATGTCATGGAAATAGGGCAACACATAATCCAAAAAATTTAAGTATAGCTCTGTTGACGGATCCATAGACTTCACATGGATGGTCTGAGCTGCAAGTAGCCTGCCATTCAAAACAGCATTTTGGAAATATAGCATATAACATTAAAGCTGGAAGCTGTTCTAAAAGCCGTTTGACCACAGGAAGTAGAGACAACCATCTTGTTTGAGCTGGGTGTAGAAAGTCCGGTAACTTGGAATGAAATATTTCATGCATCTTCGGAAAGTGTCTATAAGTGATAGTTACCTTTTGTTTCCAAATTTCGCTGAGGGGCCGGATGATGGTTCTGGTAGATGTTCGGGCGACGGGTCGGGTGAGCTGGGCGAAGAATATTGTTTTACACTCGTGCTTGGCTCCAGCAGCCGCTTCTTCTGTCTCGCTTTCAATATTTCTTTTGGGTTCTGAAATAAGAGTGTTCGTACACACTAAAAACTTTATCTTCTCTGATTAATGACCAATTTACACAACTCAAATTGAAGTCACCCACTATGACTAAGTTAGGGTTATTTTCACAAACAGAATTCCATTGATCTAAACAGAGATCCAGTATATTGCGATTAATTGGTGGTGGTAAGTATACGGCACACAGAGTCAATCGGTTTTGAGATTTAGATTCAGGAAAATCGAGGGAGACCCAGATATCCTCATAGTAGCTTTCCCAACATTGCATGCGTTTCGACCTATATTTATTTTTTACAGCTATTAAAACACCTCCACCCTCTTTTCTATTGTAAAAATTACCGTTTTCTCGATCTCTCCTGTATATCGTGTACCTATCGTCAAATAGCTCGTGTAATAAAATACTTTCATTGAGCCATGTTTCAACCAATATTACAATATCGTAATCGTTACAAGAAATTTGAGTATAGAAACTATGTGTTTTAGTGCACAAGCCTCGGACATTCTGATAGAAAATTTTTAAATTATAGAATTTTACTGAAATAAAAGCTAGTGATACATTACTTATACAAATACAGAAAAAAAAAAATAACAATAGAAAAACTTAAATAATTTTGTCTAAGAAGCTAGTATCTTTATCCATATACAACGTGAAGCAGAAAGGGTATAACATGCCTTCAATGGTACGTTATTTGGGTCATATGCAATAGTATGGTGATGTTTAAGTTTTAATAAATAAATTAAAAAAAAGAAAAAGACTTCCCTACGAAATAAAAATATTATTTTTCAATATCTTTTCTTAGACAACCCTAAATTTAAAGAGACTGCCAGTTTCAGGCGGGGCCTTTGTTTATAAACAGAATGAGGTCACCTACCTATGGACTTAAACATAAACAATAATCTATGATTAAGGAGTATGCACACTACATGAAATGTGGCTTGTGTCTATGTTATTATTCATTCATTTTTTATTCCTGTTATTGAAACAAATAAACAAAATAAGAAATTACATAACATTACACAGTTTCACGTCTGTATTCCTGAAGGGTTAGAGGTGTATTTTTTCCACCCACGTTTCACTATGTTTAATTCCCACGTAACAGCACAGCAATCAGCACCGTTAATACGTTTTTATTCAGTTTTAACAACAAAACAACACAAAACAGGAGCAAAGATTCACCATCGATTCCGCAACAAACCAACCGGGATTGAGCCACAGAACAGTATAATACTGTCTATGAGCGTGAAATGGCGCGAACGCCGAACTGTTGCTGACGTTTTCTTTGTGGTTTATGGCCTGGACTCTATGCATGCTTGACGCATCGTCGCATGGCTCACGCAACACATCGAATCGTTGCTCGTCGATATAAAAATGACATCACTGCCTCGGAGTTAGCCCTTGATTAAGAAACGAGTCCAGAGGGCCTTCCATCAACTTTTAATAAGCGATGCGAATCCGATGCAGTTCTGTTTAGGTACCTAAACTGAATCACTCAAATTCGTACCATGAAGTGCCTTTTACTGAATGACGTTTGGATCGCTTATGAAGAATGAACGAAATAAAATTGCGTTTCGAATCCTAAAAATACAATAAAAAATTGCGCAATTGCGTCAAATTATAAACCATTGAGCCCTTTTCTATACATATTAAATAATAGTAATATTAATAAATATAGTTCTTTGAATCACAAATTAAATGTTTGCTTATGTGTTTTCGTAAAAATAACGAGTTATGAACGCACCTCCATTGATGTTTGATTTGACAGGACCACAGAGTACATTTTTTTTAAATCGTTTTTGCAAACAGGCTCTAGCCCGGGCCCTTACTGCCTCGTCTTTAGTAATTTCATTATTGGTATTTATTTTCAGTATTTTGTTTTACAAAAAAGTCCAGTAAATTATTAGTATTCTCATCTCATCTTTAATCAATAAATTTTTTCTTTTCTCTCTTTTCACTATTTTTTAAATATTATTAACAACACGATTCACTTTCCTCTAAGGAAGTAGCAACTTTTTTCGAATCGGTCACTTTGACAAATAAGCTATCCAGTTTAGGTTGTAATAACACCTCATGGTACGAATGAACGAACGAACTAAATCAGTTTGCGATTCAGTTGATATCATTTCTGACATTCAATTGACATCATTGCGATTTAATCAGTTGATTTAACGTCAACCTAAATTAGATAGCTCTAATCACGTCGCGGTACGAAATAGCAAAGCAGTTCATTTTAGGTTGTCAATTGAATCGCAATAAGAGTTCATGGTAGGCCCGCAGGACGTCGAATGCGAACCATGTCGGTTTGTAAATTTCGTTTTCACCAACACCCGATTTGTAGGATTCTTTCACCATTTTTCTATATTTTCTGTAACTCGCAAAAAGAGAATCTTTCTTCTTTTTGAGATCGCGTACTGCTATCTCCATTGATTCTCCAAGTCTGTTCCATGCATCGTGGTTTAAACTTTTATCTTTGTAGTTCCGATGTTTAGTATCTCACAACATGGGCTCGGATTGAAAGTATTTGATAAATTTCAACTCAAGTTCGTCATTCCACATTTTGAAAAGAAAACAAACTTTTTAAAACAAATAATACGATATGGACTATCGTCTACTCAACGCAGCTCACTAATCGGCACTGAGAAAAAACGTGAGTGTGATAGTCTTCTCTTTTCTCGCCCGAGAAATCCTTTGAAGCGGCCAAAAATACCGACAACCATCGGAGAATAGTCGAGCGCGAGAACGAGACAGCGAGAAACTCCTCACACTCACGCTTCTCGGGTGTTCTCGGCGTGAGTCTGTATGGGCTACAAAAATTCCATTTCACGTTCGTTACCACCAGACCACATTTTGACGCGTCTTTACCTAAACAAAATCAGCCGGCAACTGCGTGACACGAGTGTGTACACGTTCGCTCTGGCCGGGTGATGGTTCTGGTAGCTGTTCGGGCGACGGGTCGGGTGAGCTGGGCGAAGAATATTGTTTTACACTCGTGCTTGGCTCCAGCAGCCGCTTCTTCTGTCTTGCTTTCAATATTTCCTTTGGGTTCTGAAATAAGAGTGTTCGTAATCAACAACATATCAACTGTAGACTGCATGTTTTTCAATGATATGTTTAGGATTCATAAATTTAAGACATTTTAATCTTTGCTTTTCATTAAAACAAAAACGCTGCTTTATTTGATTTACACTCTCCATATAAAAGACGATGCATTTTTTCCTTTAAACTGTACTATTTCCGTTTCATTCATTCTAGCCACAAAGTCTTGTTTCAATAACAGGAAAAAAACATTGCCATTTTTTTCAATTGGTAAATGGTTTTGTTTATTTTCATATTCTTAATTCAAAATTTTGTTCTCTAAATCCAAGTTAAGATCCTTGCTCCTGTTTTTTTCACCTTCAGTTAGCTGCAGTAATTCTGGTTGGATAAAATATTCCAAGATAGTTTTGTGTGTTGTAAAAATCCGTTCATATAACAAATAAAGTTTCGGACTTTCTGATTGCATTTCTTCATGAATGTCATGGAAATAGGGCAACACATAATCCAAAAAATTTAAGTATAGCTCTGTTGACGGATCCATAGACTTCACATGGATGGTCTGAGCTGCAAGTAGCCTGCCATTCAAAACAGCATTTTGGAAATATAGCATATAACATTAAAGCTGGAAGCTGTTCTAAAAGCCGTTTGACCACAGGAAGTAGAGACAACCATCTTGTTTGAGCTGGGTGTAGAAAGTCCGGTAACTTGGAATGAAATATTTCATGCATCTTCGGAAAGTGTCTATAAGTGATAGTTACCTTTTGTTTCCAAATTTCGCTGAGGGGCCGGATGATGGTTCTGGTAGATGTTCGGGCGACGGGTCGGGTGAGCTGGGCGAAGAATATTGTTTTACACTCGTGCTTGGCTCCAGCAGCCGCTTCTTCTGTCTCGCTTTCAATATTTCTTTTGGGTTCTGAAATAAGAGTGTTCGTACACACTAAAAACTTTATCTTCTCTGATTAATGACCAATTTACACAACTCAAATTGAAGTCACCCACTATGACTAAGTTAGGGTTATTTTCACAAACAGAATTCCATTGATCTAAACAGAGATCCAGTATATTGCGATTAATTGGTGGTGGTAAGTATACGGCACACAGAGTCAATCGGTTTTGAGATTTAGATTCAGGAAAATCGAGGGAGACCCAGATATCCTCATAGTAGCTTTCCCAACATTGCATGCGTTTCGACCTATATTTATTTTTTACAGCTATTAAAACACCTCCACCCTCTTTTCTATTGTAAAAATTACCGTTTTCTCGATCTCTCCTGTATATCGTGTACCTATCGTCAAATAGCTCGTGTAATAAAATACTTTCATTGAGCCATGTTTCAACCAATATTACAATATCGTAATCGTTACAAGAAATTTGAGTATAGAAACTATGTGTTTTAGTGCACAAGCCTCGGACATTCTGATAGAAAATTTTTAAATTATAGAATTTTACTGAAATAAAAGCTAGTGATACATTACTTATACAAATACAGAAAAAAAAAAATAACAATAGAAAAACTTAAATAATTTTGTCTAAGAAGCTAGTATCTTTATCCATATACAACGTGAAGCAGAAAGGGTATAACATGCCTTCAATGGTACGTTATTTGGGTCATATGCAATAGTATGGTGATGTTTAAGTTTTAATAAATAAATTAAAAAAAAGAAAAAGACTTCCCTACGAAATAAAAATATTATTTTTCAATATCTTTTCTTAGACAACCCTAAATTTAAAGAGACTGCCAGTTTCAGGCGGGGCCTTTGTTTATAAACAGAATGAGGTCACCTACCTATGGACTTAAACATAAACAATAATCTATGATTAAGGAGTATGCACACTACATGAAATGTGGCTTGTGTCTATGTTATTATTCATTCATTTTTTATTCCTGTTATTGAAACAAATAAACAAAATAAGAAATTACATAACATTACACAGTTTCACGTCTGTATTCCTGAAGGGTTAGAGGTGTATTTTTTCCACCCACGTTTCACTATGTTTAATTCCCACGTAACAGCACAGCAATCAGCACCGTTAATACGTTTTTATTCAGTTTTAACAACAAAACAACACAAAACAGGAGCAAAGATTCACCATCGATTCCGCAACAAACCAACCGGGATTGAGCCACAGAACAGTATAATACTGTCTATGAGCGTGAAATGGCGCGAACGCCGAACTGTTGCTGACGTTTTCTTTGTGGTTTATGGCCTGGACTCTATGCATGCTTGACGCATCGTCGCATGGCTCACGCAACACATCGAATCGTTGCTCGTCGATATAAAAATGACATCACTGCCTCGGAGTTAGCCCTTGATTAAGAAACGAGTCCAGAGGGCCTTCCATCAACTTTTAATAAGCGATGCGAATCCGATGCAGTTCTGTTTAGGTACCTAAACTGAATCACTCAAATTCGTACCATGAAGTGCCTTTTACTGAATGACGTTTGGATCGCTTATGAAGAATGAACGAAATAAAATTGCGTTTCGAATCCTAAAAATACAATAAAAAATTGCGCAATTGCGTCAAATTATAAACCATTGAGCCCTTTTCTATACATATTAAATAATAGTAATATTAATAAATATAGTTCTTTGAATCACAAATTAAATGTTTGCTTATGTGTTTTCGTAAAAATAACGAGTTATGAACGCACCTCCATTGATGTATGATTTGACAGGACCACAGAGTACATTTTTTTTAAATCGTTTTTGCAAACAGGCTCTAGCCCGGGCCCTTACTGCCTCGTCTTTAGTAATTTCATTATTGGTATTTATTTTCAGTATTTTGTTTTACAAAAAAGTCCAGTAAATTATTAGTATTCTCATCTCATCTTTAATCAATAAATTTTTTCTTTTCTCTCTTTTCACTATTTTTTAAATATTATTAACAACACGATTCACTTTCCTCTAAGGAAGTAGCAACTTTTTTCGAATCGGTCACTTTGACAAATAAGCTATCCAGTTTAGGTTGTAATAACACCTCATGGTACGAATGAACGAACGAACTAAATCAGTTTGCGATTCAGTTGATATCATTTCTGACATTCAATTGACATCATTGCGATTTAATCAGTTGATTTAACGTCAACCTAAATTAGATAGCTCTAATCACGTCGCGGTACGAAATAGCAAAGCAGTTCATTTTAGGTTGTCAATTGAATCGCAATAAGAGTTCATGGTAGGCCCGCAGGACGTCGAATGCGAACCATGTCGGTTTGTAAATTTCGTTTTCACCAACACCCGATTTGTAGGATTCTTTCACCATTTTTCTATATTTTCTGTAACTCGCAAAAAGAGAATCTTTCTTCTTTTTGAGATCGCGTACTGCTATCTCCATTGATTCTCCAAGTCTGTTCCATGCATCGTGGTTTAAACTTTTATCTTTGTAGTTCCGATGTTTAGTATCTCACAACATGGGCTCGGATTGAAAGTATTTGATAAATTTCAACTCAAGTTCGTCATTCCACATTTTGAAAAGAAAACAAACTTTTTAAAACAAATAATACGATATGGACTATCGTCTACTCAACGCAGCTCACTAATCGGCACTGAGAAAAAACGTGAGTGTGATAGTCTTCTCTTTTCTCGCCCGAGAAATCCTTTGAAGCGGCCAAAAATACCGACAACCATCGGAGAATAGTCGAGCGCGAGAACGAGACAGCGAGAAACTCCTCACACTCACGCTTCTCGGGTGTTCTCGGCGTGAGTCTGTATGGGCTACAAAAATTCCATTTCACGTTCGTTACCACCAGACCACATTTTGACGCGTCTTTACCTAAACAAAATCAGCCGGCAACTGCGTGACACGAGTGTGTACACGTTCGCTCTGGCCGGGTGATGGTTCTGGTAGCTGTTCGGGCGACGGGTCGGGTGAGCTGGGCGAAGAATATTGTTTTACACTCGTGCTTGGCTCCAGCAGCCGCTTCTTCTGTCTTGCTTTCAATATTTCCTTTGGGTTCTGAAATAAGAGTGTTCGTAATCAACAACATATCAACTGTAGACTGCATGTTTTTCAATGATATGTTTAGGATTCATAAATTTAAGACATTTTAATCTTTGCTTTTCATTAAAACAAAAACGCTGCTTTATTTGATTTACACTCTCCATATAAAAGACGATGCATTTTTTCCTTTAAACTGTACTATTTCCGTTTCATTCATTCTAGCCACAAAGTCTTGTTTCAATAACAGGAAAAAAACATTGCCATTTTTTTCAATTGGTAAATGGTTTTGTTTATTTTCATATTCTTAATTCAAAATTTTGTTCTCTAAATCCAAGTTAAGATCCTTGCTCCTGTTTTTTTCACCTTCAGTTAGCTGCAGTAATTCTGGTTGGATAAAATATTCCAAGATAGTTTTGTGTGTTGTAAAAATCCGTTCATATAACAAATAAAGTTTCGGACTTTCTGATTGCATTTCTTCATGAATGTCATGGAAATAGGGCAACACATAATCCAAAAAATTTAAGTATAGCTCTGTTGACGGATCCATAGACTTCACATGGATGGTCTGAGCTGCAAGTAGCCTGCCATTCAAAACAGCATTTTGGAAATATAGCATATAACATTAAAGCTGGAAGCTGTTCTAAAAGCCGTTTGACCACAGGAAGTAGAGACAACCATCTTGTTTGAGCTGGGTGTAGAAAGTCCGGTAACTTGGAATGAAATATTTCATGCATCTTCGGAAAGTGTCTATAAGTGATAGTTACCTTTTGTTTCCAAATTTCGCTGAGGGGCCGGATGATGGTTCTGGTAGATGTTCGGGCGACGGGTCGGGTGAGCTGGGCGAAGAATATTGTTTTACACTCGTGCTTGGCTCCAGCAGCCGCTTCTTCTGTCTCGCTTTCAATATTTCTTTTGGGTTCTGAAATAAGAGTGTTCGTACACACTAAAAACTTTATCTTCTCTGATTAATGACCAATTTACACAACTCAAATTGAAGTCACCCACTATGACTAAGTTAGGGTTATTTTCACAAACAGAATTCCATTGATCTAAACAGAGATCCAGTATATTGCGATTAATTGGTGGTGGTAAGTATACGGCACACAGAGTCAATCGGTTTTGAGATTTAGATTCAGGAAAATCGAGGGAGACCCAGATATCCTCATAGTAGCTTTCCCAACATTGCATGCGTTTCGACCTATATTTATTTTTTACAGCTATTAAAACACCTCCACCCTCTTTTCTATTGTAAAAATTACCGTTTTCTCGATCTCTCCTGTATATCGTGTACCTATCGTCAAATAGCTCGTGTAATAAAATACTTTCATTGAGCCATGTTTCAACCAATATTACAATATCGTAATCGTTACAAGAAATTTGAGTATAGAAACTATGTGTTTTAGTGCACAAGCCTCGGACATTCTGATAGAAAATTTTTAAATTATAGAATTTTACTGAAATAAAAGCTAGTGATACATTACTTATACAAATACAGAAAAAAAAATAACAATAGAAAAACTTAAATAATTTTGTCTAAGAAGCTAGTATCTTTATCCATATACAACGTGAAGCAGAAAGGGTATAACATGCCTTCAATGGTACGTTATTTGGGTCATATGCAATAGTATGGTGATGTTTAAGTTTTAATAAATAAATTAAAAAAAAGAAAAAGACTTCCCTACGAAATAAAAATATTATTTTTCAATATCTTTTCTTAGACAACCCTAAATTTAAAGAGACTGCCAGTTTCAGGCGGGGCCTTTGTTTATAAACAGAATGAGGTCACCTACCTATGGACTTAAACATAAACAATAATCTATGATTAAGGAGTATGCACACTACATGAAATGTGGCTTGTGTCTATGTTATTATTCATTCATTTTTTATTCCTGTTATTGAAACAAATAAACAAAATAAGAAATTACATAACATTACACAGTTTCACGTCTGTATTCCTGAAGGGTTAGAGGTGTATTTTTTTCACCCACGTTTCACTATGTTTAATTCCCACGTAATAGCACAGCAATCAGCACCGTTAATACGTTTTTATTCAGTTTTAACAACAAAACAACACAAAACAGGAGCAAAGATTCACCATCGATTCCGCAACAAACCAACCGGGATTGAGCCACAGAACAGTATAATACTGTCTATGAGCGTGAAATGGCGCGAACGCCGAACTGTTGCTGACGTTTTCTTTGTGGTTTATGGCCTGGACTCTATGCATGCTTGACGCATCGTCGCATGGCTCACGCAACACATCGAATCGTTGCTCGTCGATATAAAAATGACATCACTGCCTCGGAGTTAGCCCTTGATTAAGAAACGAGTCCAGAGGGCCTTCCATCAACTTTTAATAAGCGATGCGAATCCGATGCAGTTCTGTTTAGGTACCTAAACTGAATCACTCAAATTCGTACCATGAAGTGCCTTTTACTGAATGACGTTTGGATCGCTTATGAAGAATGAACGAAATAAAATTGCGTTTCGAATCCTAAAAATACAATTAAAAATTGCGCAATTGCGTCAAATTATAAACCATTGAGCCCTTTTCTATACATATTAAATAATAGTAATATTAATAAATATAGTTCTTTGAATCACAAATTAAATGTTTGCTTATGTGTTTTCGTAAAAATAACGAGTTATGAACGCACCTCCATTGATGTTTGATTTGACAGGACCACAGAGTACATTTTTTTTAAATCGTTTTTGCAAACAGGCTATAGCCCGGGCCCTTACTGCCTCGTCTTTAGTAATTTCATTATTGGTATTTATTTTCAGTATTTTGTTTTACAAAAAAGTCCAGTAAAGTATTCTCATCTCATCTTTAATCAATAAATTTTTTCTTTTCTCTCTTTTCACTATTTTTTAAATATTATTAACAACACGATTCACTTTCCTCTAAGGAAGTAGCAACTTTTTTCGAATCGGTCACTTTGACAAATAAGCTATCCAGTTTAGGTTGTAATAACACCTCATGGTACGAATGAACGAACGAACTAAATCAGTTTGCGATTCAGTTGATATCATTTTTGACATTCAATTGACATCATTGCGATTTAATCAGTTGATTTGACGTCAACCTAAATTAGATAGCTCTAATCACGTCGCGGTACGAAATAGCAAAGCAGTTCATTTTAGGTTGTCAATTGAATCGCAATAAGAGTTCATGGTAGGCCCGCAGGACGTCGAATGCGAACCATGTCGGTTTGTAAATTTCGTTTTCACCAACACCCGATTTGTAGGATTCTTTCACCATTTTTCTATATTTTCTGTAACTCGCAAAAAGAGAATCTTTCTTCTTTTTGAGATCGCGTACTGCTATCTCCATTGATTCTCCAAGTCTGTTCCATGCATCGTGGTTTAAACTTTTATCTTTGTAGTTCCGATGTTTAGTATCTCACAACATGGGCTCGGATTGAAAGTATTCGATAAATTTCAACTCAAGTTCGTCATTCCACATTTTGAAAAGAAAACAAACTTTTTAAAACAAATAATACGATATGGACTATCGTCTACTCAACGCAGCTCACTAATCGGCACTGAGAAAAAACGTGAGTGTGATAGTCTTCTCTTTTCTCGCCCGAGAAATCCTTTGAAGCGGCCAAAAATACCGACAACCATCGGAGAATAGTCGAGCGCGAGAACGAGACAGCGAGAAACTCCTCACACTCACGCTTCTCGGGTGTTCTCGGCGTGAGTCTGTATGGGCTACAAAAATTCCATTTCACGTTCGTTACCACCACCACACATTTTGACGCGTCTTTACCTAAACAAAATCAGCCGGCAACTGCGTGACACGAGTGTGTACACGTTCGCTCTGGCCGGGTGATGGTTCTGGTAGCTGTTCGGGCGACGGGTCGGGTGAGCTGGGCGAAGAATATTGTTTTACACTCGTGCTTGGCTCCAGCAGCCGCTTCTTCTGTCTTGCTTTCAATATTTCCTTTGGGTTCTGAAATAAGAGTGTTCGTAATCAACAACATATCAACTGTAGACTGCATGTTTTTCAATGATATGTTTAGGATTCATAAATTTAAGACATTTTAATCTTTGCTTTTCATTAAAACAAAAACGCTGCTTTATTTGATTTACACTCTCCATATAAAAGACGATGCATTTTTTCCTTTAAACTGTACTATTTCCGTTTCATTCATTCTAGCCACAAAGTCTTGTTTCAATAACAGGAAAAAAACATTGCCATTTTTTTCAATTGGTAAATGGTTTTGTTTATTTTCATATTCTTAATTCAAAATTTTGTTCTCTAAATCCAAGTTAAGATCCTTGCTCCTGTTTTTTTCACCTTCAGTTAGCTGCAGTAATTCTGGTTGGATAAAATATTCCAAGATAGTTTTGTGTGTTGTAAAAATCCGTTCATATAACAAATAAAGTTTCGGACTTTCTGATTGCATTTCTTCATGAATGTCATGGAAATAGGGCAACACATAATCCAAAAAATTTAAGTATAGCTCTGTTGAAGGATCCATAGACTTCACATGGATGGTCTGAGCTGCAAGTAGCCTGCCATTCAAAACAGCATTTTGGAAATATAGCATATAACATTAAAGCTGGAAGCTGTTCTAAAAGCCGTTTGACCACAGGAAGTAGAGACAACCATCTTGTTTGAGCTGGGTGTAGAAAGTCCGGTAACTTGGAATGAAATATTTCATGCATCTTCGGAAAGTGTCTATAAGTGATAGTTACCTTTTGTTTCCAAATTTCGCTGAGGGGCCGGATGATGGTTCTGGTAGATGTTCGGGCGACGGGTCGGGTGAGCTGGGCGAAGAATATTGTTTTACACTCGTGCTTGGCTCCAGCAGCCGCTTCTTCTGTCTCGCTTTCAATATTTCTTTTGGGTTCTGAAATAAGAGTGTTCGTACACACTAAAAACTTTATCTTCTCTGATTAATGACCAATTTACACAACTCAAATTGAAGTCACCCACTATGACTAAGTTAGGGTTATTTTCACAAACAGAATTCCATTGATCTAAACAGAGATCCAGTATATTGCGATTAATTGGTGGTGGTAAGTATACGGCACACAGAGTCAATCGGTTTTGAGATTTAGATTCAGGAAAATCGAGGGAGACCCAGATATCCTCATAGTAGCTTTCCCAACATTGCATGCGTTTCGACCTATATTTATTTTTTACAGCTATTAAAACACCTCCACCCTCTTTTCTATTGTAAAAATTACCGTTTTCTCGATCTCTCCTGTATATCGTGTACCTATCGTCAAATAGCTCGTGTAATAAAATACTTTCATTGAGCCATGTTTCAACCAATATTACAATATCGTAATCGTTACAAGAAATTTGAGTATAGAAACTATGTGTTTTAGTGCACAAGCCTCGGACATTCTGATAGAAAATTTTTAAATTATAGAATTTTACTGAAATAAAAGCTAGTGATACATTACTTATACAAATACAGAAAAAAAAATAACAATAGAAAAACTTAAATAATTTTGTCTAAGAAGCTAGTATCTTTATCCATATACAACGTGAAGCAGAAAGGGTATAACATGCCTTCAATGGTACGTTATTTGGGTCATATGCAATAGTATGGTGATGTTTAAGTTTTAATAAATAAATCAAAAAAAAGAAAAAGACTTCCCTACGAAATAAAAATATTATTTTTCAATATCTTTTCTTAGACAACCCTAAATTTAAAGAGACTGCCAGTTTCAGGCGGGGCCTTTGTTTATAAACAGAATGAGGTCACCTACCTATGGACTTAAACATAAACAATAATCTATGATTAAGGAGTATGCACACTACATGAAATGTGGCTTGTGTCTATGTTATTATTCATTCATTTTTTATTCCTGTTATTGAAACAAATAAACAAAATAAGAAATTACATAACATTACACAGTTTCACGTCTGTATTCCTGAAGGGTTAGAGGTGTATTTTTTTCACCCACGTTTCACTATGTTTAATTCCCACGTAACAGCACAGCAATCAGCACCGTTAATACGTTTTTATTCAGTTTTAACAACAAAACAACACAAAACAGGAGCAAAGATTCACCATCGATTCCGCAACAAACCAACCGGGATTGAGCCACAGAACAGTATAATACTGTCTATGAGCGTGAAATGGCGCGAACGCCGAACTGTTGCTGACGTTTTCTTTGTGGTTTATGGCCTGGACTCTATGCATGCTTGACGCATCGTCGCATGGCTCACGCAACACATCGAATCGTTGCTCGTCGATATAAAAATGACATCACTGCCTCGGAGTTAGCCCTTGATTAAGAAACGAGTCCAGAGGGCCTTCCATCAACTTTTAATAAGCGATGCGAATCCGATGCAGTTCTGTTTAGGTACCTAAACTGAATCACTCAAATTCGTACCATGAAGTGCCTTTTACTGAATGACGTTTGGATCGCTTATGAAGAATGAACGAAATAAAATTGCGTTTCGAATCCTAAAAATACAATTAAAAATTGCGCAATTGCGTCAAATTATAAACCATTGAGCCCTTTTCTATACATATTAAATAATAGTAATATTAATAAATATAGTTCTTTGAATCACAAATTAAATGTTTGCTTATGTGTTTTCGTAAAAATAACGAGTTATGAACGCACCTCCATTGATGTTTGATTTGACAGGACCACAGAGTACATTTTTTTTAAATCGTTTTTGCAAACAGGCTATAGCCCGGGCCCTTACCGCCTCGTCTTTAGTAATTTCATTATTGGTATTTATTTTCAGTATTTTGTTTTACAAAAAAGTCCAGTAAAGTATTCTCATCTCATCTTTAATCAATAAATTTTTTCTTTTCTCTCTTTTCACTATTTTTTAAATATTATTAACAACACGATTCACTTTCCTCTAAGGAAGTAGCAACTTTTTTCGAATCGGTCACTTTGACAAATAAGCTATCCAGTTTAGGTTGTAATAACACCTCATGGTACGAATGAACGAACGAACTAAATCAGTTTGCGATTCAGTTGATATCATTTTTGACATTCAATTGACATCATTGCGATTTAATCAGTTGATTTGACGTCAACCTAAATTAGATAGCTCTAATCACGTCGCGGTACGAAATAGCAAAGCAGTTCATTTTAGGTTGTCAATTGAATCGCAATAAGAGTTCATGGTAGGCCCGCAGGACGTCGAATGCGAACCATGTCGGTTTGTAAATTTCGTTTTCACCAACACCCGATTTGTAGGATTCTTTCACCATTTTTCTATATTTTCTGTAACTCGCAAAAAGAGAATCTTTCTTCTTTTTGAGATCGCGTACTGCTATCTCCATTGATTCTCCAAGTCTGTTCCATGCATCGTGGTTTAAACTTTTATCTTTGTAGTTCCGATGTTTAGTATCTCACAACATGGGCTCGGATTGAAAGTATTCGATAAATTTCAACTCAAGTTCGTCATTCCACATTTTGAAAAGAAAACAAACTTTTTAAAACAAATAATACGATATGGACTATCGTCTACTCAACGCAGCTCACTAATCGGCACTGAGAAAAAACGTGAGTGTGATAGTCTTCTCTTTTCTCGCCCGAGAAATCCTTTGAAGCGGCCAAAAATACCGACAACCATCGGAGAATAGTCGAGCGCGAGAACGAGACAGCGAGAAACTCCTCACACTCACGCTTCTCGGGTGTTCTCGGCGTGAGTCTGTATGGGCTACAAAAATTCCATTTCACGTTCGTTACCACCAGACCACATTTTGACGCGTCTTTACCTAAACAAAATCAGCCGGCAACTGCGTGACACGAGTGTGTACACGTTCGCTCTGGCCGGGTGATGGTTCTGGTAGCTGTTCGGGCGACGGGTCGGGTGAGCTGGGCGAAGAATATTGTTTTACACTCGTGCTTGGCTCCAGCAGCCGCTTCTTCTGTCTTGCTTTCAATATTTCCTTTGGGTTCTGAAATAAGAGTGTTCGTAATCAACAACATATCAACTGTAGACTGCATGTTTTTCAATGATATGTTTAGGATTCATAAATTTAAGACATTTTAATCTTTGCTTTTCATTAAAACAAAAACGCTGCTTTATTTGATTTACACTCTCCATATAAAAGACGATGCATTTTTTCCTTTAAACTGTACTATTTCCGTTTCATTCATTCTAGCCACAAAGTCTTGTTTCAATAACAGGAAAAAAACATTGCCATTTTTTTCAATTGGTAAATGGTTTTGTTTATTTTCATATTCTTAATTCAAAATTTTGTTCTCTAAATCCAAGTTAAGATCCTTGCTCCTGTTTTTTTCACCTTCAGTTAGGTGCAGTAATTCTGGTTGGATAAAATATTCCAAGATAGTTTTGTGTGTTGTAAAAATCCGTTCATATAACAAATAAAGTTTCGGACTTTCTGATTGCATTTCTTCATGAATGTCATGGAAATAGGGCAACACATAATGCAAAAAATTTAAGTATAGCTCTGTTGAAGGATCCATAGACTTCACATGGATGGTCTGAGCTGCAAGTAGCCTGCCATTCAAAACAGCATTTTGGAAATATAGCATATAACATTAAAGCTGGAAGCTGTTCTAAAAGCCGTTTGACCACAGGAAGTAGAGACAACCATCTTGTTTGAGCTGGGTGTAGAAAGTCCGGTAACTTGGAATGAAATATTTCATGCATCTTCGGAAAGTGTCTATAAGTGATAGTTACCTTTTGTTTCCAAATTTCGCTGAGGGGCCGGATGATGGTTCTGGTAGATGTTCGGGCGACGGGTCGGGTGAGCTGGGCGAAGAATATTGTTTTACACTCGTGCTTGGCTCCAGCAGCCGCTTCTTCTGTCTCGCTTTCAATATTTCTTTTGGGTTCTGAAATAAGAGTGTTCGTACACACTAAAAACTTTATCTTCTCTGATTAATGACCAATTTACACAACTCAAATTGAAGTCACCCACTATGACTAAGTTAGGGTTATTTTCACAAACAGAATTCCATTGATCTAAACAGAGATCCAGTATATTGCGATTAATTGGTGGTGGTAAGTATACGGCACACAGAGTCAATCGGTTTTGAGATTTACATTCAGGAAAATCGAGGGAGACCCAGATATCCTCATAGTAGCTTTCCCAACATTGCATGCGTTTCGACCTATATTTATTTTTTACAGCTATTAAAACACCTCCACCCTCTTTTCTATTGTAAAAATTACCGTTTTCTCGATCTCTCCTGTATATCGTGTACCTATCGTCAAATAGCTCGTGTAATAAAATACTTTCATTGAGCCATGTTTCAACCAATATTACAATATCGTAATCGTTACAAGAAATTTGAGTATAGAAACTATGTGTTTTAGTGCACAAGCCTCGGACATTCTGATAGAAAATTTTTAAATTATAGAATTTTACTGAAATAAAAGCTAGTGATACATTACTTATACAAATACAGAAAAAAAAATAACAATAGAAAAACTTAAATAATTTTGTCTAAGAAGCTAGTATCTTTATCCATATACAACGTGAAGCAGAAAGGGTATAACATGCCTTCAATGGTACGTTATTTGGGTCATATGCAATAGTATGGTGATGTTTAAGTTTTAATAAATAAATTAAAAAAAAGAAAAAGACTTCCCTACGAAATAAAAATATTATTTTTCAATATCTTTTCTTAGACAACCCTAAATTTAAAGAGACTGCCAGTTTCAGGCGGGGCCTTTGTTTATAAACAGAATGAGGTCACCTACCTATGGACTTAAACATAAACAATAATCTATGATTAAGGAGTATGCACACTACATGAAATGTGGCTTGTGTCTATGTTATTATTCATTCATTTTTTATTCCTGTTATTGAAACAAATAAACAAAATAAGAAATTACATAACATTACACAGTTTCACGTCTGTATTCCTGAAGGGTTAGAGGTGTATTTTTTTCAACCACGTTTCACTATGTTTAATTCCCACGTAACAGCACAGCAATCAGCACCGTTAATACGTTTTTATTCAGTTTTAACAACAAAACAACACAAAACAGGAGCAAAGATTCACCATCGATTCCGCAACAAACCAACCGGGATTGAGCCACAGAACAGTATAATACTGTCTATGAGCGTGAAATGGCGCGAACGCCGAACTGTTGCTGACGTTTTCTTTGTGGTTTATGGCCTGGACTCTATGCATGCTTGACGCATCGTCGCATGGCTCACGCAACACATCGAATCGTTGCTCGTCGATATAAAAATGACATCACTGCCTCGGAGTTAGCCCTTGATTAAGAAACGAGTCCAGAGGGCCTTCCATCAACTTTTAATAAGCGATGCGAATCCGATGCAGTTCTGTTTAGGTACCTAAACTGAATCACTCAAATTCGTACCATGAAGTGCCTTTTACTGAATGACGTTTGGATCGCTTATGAAGAATGAACGAAATAAAATTGCGTTTCGAATCCTAAAAATACAATTAAAAATTGCGCAATTGCGTCAAATTATAAACCATTGAGCCCTTTTCTATACATATTAAATAATAGTAATATTAATAAATATAGTTCTTTGAATCACAAATTAAATGTTTGCTTATGTGTTTTCGTAAAAATAACGAGTTATGAACGCACCTCCATTGATGTTTGATTTGACAGGACCACAGAGTACATTTTTTTTAAATCGTTTTTGCAAACAGGCTATAGCCCGGGCCCTTACTGCCTCGTCTTTAGTAATTTCATTATTGGTATTTATTTTCAGTATTTTGTTTTACAAAAAAGTCCAGTAAAGTATTCTCATCTCATCTTTAATCAATAAATTTTTTCTTTTCTCTCTTTTCACTATTTTTTAAATATTATTAACAACACGATTCACTTTCCTCTAAGGAAGTAGCAACTTTTTTCGAATCGGTCACTTTGACAAATAAGCTATCCAGTTTAGGTTGTAATAACACCTCATGGTACGAATGAACGAACGAACTAAATCAGTTTGCGATTCAGTTGATATCATTTTTGACATTCAATTGACATCATTGCGATTTAATCAGTTGATTTGACGTCAACCTAAATTAGATAGCTCTAATCACGTCGCGGTACGAAATAGCAAAGCAGTTCATTTTAGGTTGTCAATTGAATCGCAATAAGAGTTCATGGTAGGCCCGCAGGACGTCGAATGCGAACCATGTCGGTTTGTAAATTTCGTTTTCACCAACACCCGATTTGTAGGATTCTTTCACCATTTTTCTATATTTTCTGTAACTCGCAAAAAGAGAATCTTTCTTCTTTTTGAGATCGCGTACTGCTATCTCCATTGATTCTCCAAGTCTGTTCCATGCATCGTGGTTTAAACTTTTATCTTTGTAGTTCCGATGTTTAGTATCTCACAACATGGGCTCGGATTGAAAGTATTCGATAAATTTCAACTCAAGTTCGTCATTCCACATTTTGAAAAGAAAACAAACTTTTTAAAACAAATAATACGATATGGACTATCGTCTACTCAACGCAGCTCACTAATCGGCACTGAGAAAAAACGTGAGTGTGATAGTCTTCTCTTTTCTCGCCCGAGAAATCCTTTGAAGCGGCCAAAAATACCGACAACCATCGGAGAATAGTCGAGCGCGAGAACGAGACAGCGAGAAACTCCTCACACTCACGCTTCTCGGGTGTTCTCGGCGTGAGTCTGTATGGGCTACAAAAATTCCATTTCACGTTCGTTACCACCACCACACATTTTGACGCGTCTTTACCTAAACAAAATCAGCCGGCAACTGCGTGACACGAGTGTGTACACGTTCGCTCTGGCCGGGTGATGGTTCTGGTAGCTGTTCGGGCGACGGGTCGGGTGAGCTGGGCGAAGAATATTGTTTTACACTCGTGCTTGGCTCCAGCAGCCGCTTCTTCTGTCTTGCTTTCAATATTTCCTTTGGGTTCTGAAATAAGAGTGTTCGTAATCAACAACATATCAACTGTAGACTGCATGTTTTTCAATGATATGTTTAGGATTCATAAATTTAAGACATTTTAATCTTTGCTTTTCATTAAAACAAAAACGCTGCTTTATTTGATTTACACTCTCCATATAAAAGACGATGCATTTTTTCCTTTAAACTGTACTATTTCCGTTTCATTCATTCTAGCCACAAAGTCTTGTTTCAATAACAGGAAAAAAACATTGCCATTTTTTTCAATTGGTAAATGGTTTTGTTTATTTTCATATTCTTAATTCAAAATTTTGTTCTCTAAATCCAAGTTAAGATCCTTGCTCCTGTTTTTTTCACCTTCAGTTAGGTGCAGTAATTCTGGTTGGATAAAATATTCCAAGATAGTTTTGTGTGTTGTAAAAATCCGTTCATATAACAAATAAAGTTTCGGACTTTCTGATTGCATTTCTTCATGAATGTCATGGAAATAGGGCAACACATAATCCAAAAAATTTAAGTATAGCTCTGTTGAAGGATCCATAGACTTCACATGGATGGTCTGAGCTGCAAGTAGCCTGCCATTCAAAACAGCATTTTGGAAATATAGCATATAACATTAAAGCTGGAAGCTGTTCTAAAAGCCGTTTGACCACAGGAAGTAGAGACAACCATCTTGTTTGAGCTGGGTGTAGAAAGTCCGGTAACTTGGAATGAAATATTTCATGCATCTTCGGAAAGTGTCTATAAGTGATAGTTACCTTTTGTTTCCAAATTTCGCTGAGGGGCCGGGTGATGGTTCTGGTAGATGTTCGGGCGACGGGTCGGGTGAGCTGGGCGAAGAATATTGTTTTACACTCGTGCTTGGCTCCAGCAGCCGCTTCTTCTGTCTCGCTTTCAATATTTCTTTTGGGTTCTGAAATAAGAGTGTTCGTACACACTAAAAACTTTATCTTCTCTGATTAATGACCAATTTACACAACTCAAATTGAAGTCACCCACTATGACTAAGTTAGGGTTATTTTCACAAACAGAATTCCATTGATCTAAACAGAGATCCAGTATATTGCGATTAATTGGTGGTGGTAAGTATACGGCACACAGAGTCAATCGGTTTTGAGATTTAGATTCAGGAAAATCGAGGGAGACCCAGATATCCTCATAGTAGCTTTCCCAACATTGCATGCGTTTCGACCTATATTTATTTTTTACAGCTATTAAAACACCTCCACCCTCTTTTCTATTGTAAAAATTACCGTTTTCTCGATCTCTCCTGTATATCGTGTACCTATCGTCAAATAGCTCGTGTAATAAAATACTTTCATTGAGCCATGTTTCAACCAATATTACAATATCGTAATCGTTACAAGAAATTTGAGTATAGAAACTATGTGTTTTAGTGCACAAGCCTCGGACATTCTGATAGAAAATTTTTAAATTATAGAATTTTACTGAAATAAAAGCTAGTGATACATTACTTATACAAATACAGAAAAAAAAATAACAATAGAAAAACTTAAATAATTTTGTCTAAGAAGCTAGTATCTTTATCCATATACAACGTGAAGCAGAAAGGGTATAACATGCCTTCAATGGTACGTTATTTGGGTCATATGCAATAGTATGGTGATGTTTAAGTTTTAATAAATAAATTAAAAAAAAGAAAAAGACTTCCCTACGAAATAAAAATATTATTTTTCAATATCTTTTCTTAGACAACCCTAAATTTAAAGAGACTGCCAGTTTCAGGCGGGGCCTTTGTTTATAAACAGAATGAGGTCACCTACCTATGGACTTAAACATAAACAATAATCTATGATTAAGGAGTATGCACACTACATGAAATGTGGCTTGTGTCTATGTTATTATTCATTCATTTTTTATTCCTGTTATTGAAACAAATAAACAAAATAAGAAATTACATAACATTACACAGTTTCACGTCTGTATTCCTGAAGGGTTAGAGGTGTATTTTTTTCACCCACGTTTCACTATGTTTAATTCCCACGTAACAGCACAGCAATCAGCACCGTTAATACGTTTTTATTCAGTTTTAACAACAAAACAACACAAAACAGGAGCAAAGATTCACCATCGATTCCGCAACAAACCAACCGGGATTGAGCCACAGAACAGTATAATACTGTCTATGAGCGTGAAATGGCGCGAACGCCGAACTGTTGCTGACGTTTTCTTTGTGGTTTATGGCCTGGACTCTATGCATGCTTGACGCATCGTCGCATGGCTCACGCAACACATCGAATCGTTGCTCGTCGATATAAAAATGACATCACTGCCTCGGAGTTAGTCCTTGATTAAGAAACGAGTCCAGAGGGCCTTCCATCAACTTTTAATAAGCGATGCGAATCCGATGCAGTTCTGTTTAGGTACCTAAACTGAATCACTCAAATTCGTACCATGAAGTGCCTTTTACTGAATGACGTTTGGATCGCTTATGAAGAATGAACGAAATAAAATTGCGTTTCGAATCCTAAAAATACAATAAAAAATTGCGCAATTGCGTCAAATTATAAACCATTGAGCCCTTTTCTATACATATTAAATAATAGTAATATTAATCAATATAGTTCTTTGAATCACAAATTAAATGTTTGCTTATGTGTTTTCGTAAAAATAACGAGTTATGAACGCACCTCCATTGATGTTTGATTTGACAGGACCACAGAGTACATTTTTTTTAAATCGTTTTTGCAAACAGGCTATAGCCCGGGTCCTTACTGCCTCGTCTTTAGTAATTTCATTATTGGTATTTATTTTCAGTATTTTGTTTTACAAAAAAGTCCAGTAAAGTATTCTCATCTCATCTTTAATCAATAAATTTTTTCTTTTCTCTCTTTTCACTATTTTTTAAATATTATTAACAACACGATTCACTTTCCTCTAAGGAAGTAGCAACTTTTTTCGAATCGGTCACTTTGACAAATAAGCTATCCAGTTTAGGTTGTAATAACACCTCATGGTACGAATGAACGAACGAACTAAATCAGTTTGCGATTCAGTTGATATCATTTTTGACATTCAATTGACATCATTGCGATTTAATCAGTTGATTTGACGTCAACCTAAATTAGATAGCTCTAATCACGTCGCGGTACGAAATAGCAAAGCAGTTCATTTTAGGTTGTCAATTGAATCGCAATAAGAGTTCATGGTAGGCCCGCAGGACGTCGAATGCGAACCATGTCGGTTTGTAAATTTCGTTTTCACCAACACCCGATTTGTAGGATTCTTTCACCATTTTTCTATATTTTCTGTAACTCGCAAAAAGAGAATCTTTCTTCTTTTTGAGATCGCGTACTGCTATCTCCATTGATTCTCCAAGTCTGTTCCATGCATCGTGGTTTAAACTTTTATCTTTGTAGTTCCGATGTTTAGTATCTCACAACATGGGCTCGGATTGAAAGTATTCGATAAATTTCAACTCAAGTTCGTCATTCCGCATTTTGAAAAGAAAACAAACTTTTTAAAACAAATAATACGATATGGACTATCGTCTACTCAACGCAGCTCACTAATCGGCACTGAGAAAAAACGTGAGTGTGATAGTCTTCTCTTTTCTCGCCCGAGAAATCCTTTGAAGCGGCCAAAAATACCGACAACCATCGGAGAATAGTCGAGCGCGAGAACGAGACAGCGAGAAACTCCTCACACTCACGCTTCTCGGGTGTTCTCGGCGTGAGTCTGTATGGGCTACAAAAATTCCATTTCACGTTCGTTACCACCAGACCACATTTTGACGCGTCTTTACCTAAACAAAATCAGCCGGCAACTGCGTGACACGAGTGTGTACACGTTCGCTCTGGCCGGGTGATGGTTCTGGTAGCTGTTCGGGCGACGGGTCGGGTGAGCTGGGCGAAGAATATTGTTTTACACTCGTGCTTGGCTCCAGCAGCCGCTTCTTCTGTCTTGCTTTCAATATTTCCTTTGGGTTCTGAAATAAGAGTGTTCGTAATCAACAACATATCAACTTTAGACTGCATGTTTTTCAATGATATGTTTAGGATTCATAAATTTAAGACATTTTAATCTTTGCTTTTCATTAAAACAAAAACGCTGCTTTATTTGATTTACACTCTCCATATAAAAGACGATGCATTTTTTCCTTTAAACTGTACTATTTCCGTTTCATTCATTCTAGCCACAAAGTCTTGTTTCAATAACAGGAAAAAAACATTGCCATTTTTTTCAATTGGTAAATGGTTTTGTTTATTTTCATATTCTTAATTCAAAATTTTGTTCTCTAAATCCAAGTTAAGATCCTTGCTCCTGTTTTTTTCACCTTCAGTTAGGTGCAGTAATTCTGGTTGGATAAAATATTCCAAGATAGTTTTGTGTGTTGTAAAAATCCGTTCATATAACAAATAAAGTTTCGGACTTTCTGATTGCATTTCTTCATGAATGTCATGGAAATAGGGCAACACATAATGCAAAAAATTTAAGTATAGCTCTGTTGAAGGATCCATAGACTTCACATGGATGGTCTGAGCTGCAAGTAGCCTGCCATTCAAAACAGCATTTTGGAAATATAGCATATAACATTAAAGCTGGAAGCTGTTCTAAAAGCCGTTTGACCACAGGAAGTAGAGACAACCATCTTGTTTGAGCTGGGTGTAGAAAGTCCGGTAACTTGGAATGAAATATTTCATGCATCTTCGGAAAGTGTCTATAAGTGATAGTTACCTTTTGTTTCCAAATTTCGCTGAGGGGCCGGATGATGGTTCTGGTAGATGTTCGGGCGACGGGTCGGGTGAGCTGGGCGAAGAATATTGTTTTACACTCGTGCTTGGCTCCAGCAGCCGCTTCTTCTGTCTCGCTTTCAATATTTCTTTTGGGTTCTGAAATAAGAGTGTTCGTACACACTAAAAACTTTATCTTCTCTGATTAATGACCAATTTACACAACTCAAATTGAAGTCACCCACTATGACTAAGTTAGGGTTATTTTCACAAACAGAATTCCATTGATCTAAACAGAGATCCAGTATATTGCGATTAATTGGTGGTGGTAAGTATACGGCACACAGAGTCAATCGGTTTTGAGATTTAGATTCAGGAAAATCGAGGGAGACCCAGATATCCTCATAGTAGCTTTCCCAACATTGCATGCGTTTCGACCTATATTTATTTTTTACAGCTATTAAAACACCTCCACCCTCTTTTCTATTGTAAAAATTACCGTTTTCTCGATCTCTCCTGTATATCGTGTACCTATCGTCAAATAGCTCGTGTAATAAAATACTTTCATTGAGCCATGTTTCAACCAATATTACAATATCGTAATCGTTACAAGAAATTTGAGTATAGAAACTATGTGTTTTAGTGCACAAGCCTCGGACATTCTGATAGAAAATTTTTAAATTATAGAATTTTACTGAAATAAAAGCTAGTGATACATTACTTATACAAATACAGAAAAAAAAATAACAATAGAAAAACTTAAATAATTTTGTCTAAGAAGCTAGTATCTTTATCCATATACAACGTGAAGCAGAAAGGGTATAACATGCCTTCAATGGTACGTTATTTGGGTCATATGCAATAGTATGGTGATGTTTAAGTTTTAATAAATAAATTAAAAAAAAGAAAAAGACTTCCCTACGAAATAAAATATTATTTTTCAATATCTTTTCTTAGACAACCCTAAATTTAAAGAGACTGCCAGTTTCAGGCGGGGCCTTTGTTTATAAACAGAATGAGGTCACCTACCTATGGACTTAAACATAAACAATAATCTATGATTAAGGAGTATGCACATACATGAAATGTGGCTTGTGTCTATGTTATTATTCATTCATTTTTTATTCCTGTTATTGAAACAAATAAACAAAATAAGAAATTACATAACATTACACAGTTTCACGTCTGTATTCCTGAAGGGTTAGAGGTGTATTTTTTTCAACCACGTTTCACTATGTTTAATTCCCACGTAACAGCACAGCAATCAGCACCGTTAATACGTTTTTATTCAGTTTTAACAACAAAACAACACAAAACAGGAGCAAAGATTCACCATCGATTCCGCAACAAACCAACCGGGATTGAGCCACAGAACAGTATAATACTGTCTATGAGCGTGAAATGGCGCGAACGCCGAACTGTTGCTGACGTTTTCTTTGTGGTTTATGGCCTGGACTCTATGCATGCTTGACGCATCGTCGCATGGCTCACGCAACACATCGAATCGTTGCTCGTCGATATAAAAATGACATCACTGCCTCGGAGTTAGCCCTTGATTAAGAAACGAGTCCAGAGGGCCTTCCATCAACTTTTAATAAGCGATGCGAATCCGATGCAGTTCTGTTTAGGTACCTAAACTGAATCACTCAAATTCGTACCATGAAGTGCCTTTTACTGAATGACGTTTGGATCGCTTATGAAGAATGAACGAAATAAAATTGCGTTTCGAATCCTAAAAATACAATTAAAAATTGCGCAATTGCGTCAAATTATAAACCATTGAGCCCTTTTCTATACATATTAAATAATAGTAATATTAATAAATATAGTTCTTTGAATCACAAATTAAATGTTTGCTTATGTGTTTTCGTAAAAATAACGAGTAATGAACGCACCTCCATTGATGTTTGATTTGACAGGACCACAGAGTACATTTTTTTTAAATCGTTTTTGCAAACAGGCTATAGCCCGGGCCCTTACTGCCTCGTCTTTAGTAATTTCATTATTGGTATTTATTTTCAGTATTTTGTTTTACAAAAAAGTCCAGTAAAGTATTCTCATCTCATCTTTAATCAATAAATTTTTTCTTTTCTCTCTTTTCACTATTTTTTAAATATTATTAACAACACGATTCACTTTCCTCTAAGGAAGTAGCAACTTTTTTCGAATCGGTCACTTTGACAAATAAGCTATCCAGTTTAGGTTGTAATAACACCTCATGGTACGAATGAACGAACGAACTAAATCAGTTTGCGATTCAGTTGATATCATTTTTGACATTCAATTGACATCATTGCGATTTAATCAGTTGATTTGACGTCAACCTAAATTAGATAGCTCTAATCACGTCGCGGTACGAAATAGCAAAGCAGTTCATTTTAGGTTGTCAATTGAATCGCAATAAGAGTTCATGGTAGGCCCGCAGGACGTCGAATGCGAACCATGTCGGTTTGTAAATTTCGTTTTCACCAACACCCGATTTGTAGGATTCTTTCACCATTTTTCTATATTTTCTGTAACTCGCAAAAAGAGAATCTTTCTTCTTTTTGAGATCGCGTACTGCTATCTCCATTGATTCTCCAAGTCTGTTCCATGCATCGTGGTTTAAACTTTTATCTTTGTAGTTCCGATGTTTAGTATCTCACAACATGGGCTCGGATTGAAAGTATTCGATAAATTTCAACTCAAGTTCGTCATTCCACATTTTGAAAAGAAAACAAACTTTTTAAAACAAATAATACGATATGGACTATCGTCTACTCAACGCAGCTCACTAATCGGCACTGAGAAAAAACGTGAGTGTGATAGTCTTCTCTTTTCTCGCCCGAGAAATCCTTTGAAGCGGCCAAAAATACCGACAACCATCGGAGAATAGTCGAGCGCGAGAACGAGACAGCGAGAAACTCCTCACACTCACGCTTCTCGGGTGTTCTCGGCGTGAGTCTGTATGGGCTACAAAAATTCCATTTCACGTTCGTTACCACCAGACCACATTTTGACGCGTCTTTACCTAAACAAAATCAGCCGGCAACTGCGTGACACGAGTGTGTACACGTTCGCTCTGGCCGGGTGATGGTTCTGGTAGCTGTTCGGGCGACGGGTCGGGTGAGCTGGGCGAAGAATATTGTTTTACACTCGTGCTTGGCTCCAGCAGCCGCTTCTTCTGTCTTGCTTTCAATATTTCCTTTGGGTTCTGAAATAAGAGTGTTCGTAATCAACAACATATCAACTGTAGACTGCATGTTTTTCAATGATATGTTTAGGATTCATAAATTTAAGACATTTTAATCTTTGCTTTTCATTAAAACAAAAACGCTGCTTTATTTGATTTACACTCTCCATATAAAAGACGATGCATTTTTTCCTTTAAACTGTACTATTTCCGTTTCATTCATTCTAGCCACAAAGTCTTGTTTCAATAACAGGAAAAAAACATTGCCATTTTTTTCAATTGGTAAATGGTTTTGTTTATTTTCATATTCTTAATTCAAAATTTTGTTCTCTAAATCCAAGTTAAGATCCTTGCTCCTGTTTTTTTCACCTTCAGTTAGGTGCAGTAATTCTGGTTGGATAAAATATTCCAAGATAGTTTTGTGTGTTGTAAAAATCCGTTCATATAACAAATAAAGTTTCGGACTTTCTGATTGCATTTCTTCATGAATGTCATGGAAATAGGGCAACACATAATCCAAAAAATTTAAGTATAGCTCTGTTGAAGGATCCATAGACTTCACATGGATGGTCTGAGCTGCAAGTAGCCTGCCATTCAAAACAGCATTTTGGAAATATAGCATATAACATTAAAGCTGGAAGCTGTTCTAAAAGCCGTTTGACCACAGGAAGTAGAGACAACCATCTTGTTTGAGCTGGGTGTAGAAAGTCCGGTAACTTGGAATGAAATATTTCATGCATCTTCGGAAAGTGTCTATAAGTGATAGTTACCTTTTGTTTCCAAATTTCGCTGAGGGGCCGGGTGATGGTTCTGGTAGATGTTCGGGCGACGGGTCGGGTGAGCTGGGCGAAGAATATTGTTTTACACTCGTGCTTGGCTCCAGCAGCCGCTTCTTCTGTCTCGCTTTCAATATTTCTTTTGGGTTCTGAAATAAGAGTGTTCGTACACACTAAAAACTTTATCTTCTCTGATTAATGACCAATTTACACAACTCAAATTGAAGTCACCCACTATGACTAAGGGTTATTTTCACAAACAGAATTCCATTGATCTAAACAGAGATCCAGTATATTGCGATTAATTGGTGGTGGTAAGTATACGGCACACAGAGTCAATCGGTTTTGAGATTTAGATTCAGGAAAATCGAGGGAGACCCAGATATCCTCATAGTAGCTTTCCCAACATTGCATGCGTTTCGACCTATATTTATTTTTTACAGCTATTAAAACACCTCCACCCTCTTTTCTATTGTAAAAATTACCGTTTTCTCGATCTCTCCTGTATATCGTGTACCTATCGTCAAATAGCTCGTGTAATAAAATACTTTCATTGAGCCATGTTTCAACCAATATTACAATATCGTAATCGTTACAAGAAATTTGAGTATAGAAACTATGTGTTTTAGTGCACAAGCCTCGGACATTCTGATAGAAAATTTTTAAATTATAGAATTTTACTGAAATAAAAGCTAGTGATACATTACTTATACAAATACAGAAAAAAAAATAACAATAGAAAAACTTAAATAATTTTGTCTAAGAAGCTAGTATCTTTATCCATATACAACGTGAAGCAGAAAGGGTATAACATGCCTTCAATGGTACGTTATTTGGGTCATATGCAATAGTATGGTGATGTTTAAGTTTTAATAAATAAATAAAAAAAAAGAAAAAGACTTCCCTACGAAATAAAAATATTATTTTTCAATATCTTTTCTTAGACAACCCTAAATTTAAAGAGACTGCCAGTTTCAGGCGGGGCCTTTGTTTATAAACAGAATGAGGTCACCTACCTATGGACTTAAACATAAACAATAATCTATGATTAAGGAGTATGCACACTACATGAAATGTGGCTTGTGTCTATGTTATTATTCATTCATTTTTTATTCCTGTTATTGAAACAAATAAACAAAATAAGAAATTACATAACATTACACAGTTTCACGTCTGTATTCCTGAAGGGTTAGAGGTGTATTTTTTTCAACCACGTTTCACTATGTTTAATTCCCACGTAACAGCACAGCAATCAGCACCGTTAATACGTTTTTATTCAGTTTTAACAACAAAACAACACAAAACAGGAGCAAAGATTCACCATCGATTCCGCAACAAACCAACCGGGATTGAGCCACAGAACAGTATAATACTGTCTATGAGCGTGAAATGGCGCGAACGCCGAACTGTTGCTGACGTTTTCTTTGTGGTTTATGGCCTGGACTCTATGCATGCTTGACGCATCGTCGCATGGCTCACGCAACACATCGAATCGTTGCTCGTCGATATAAAAATGACATCACTGCCTCGGAGTTAGTCCTTGATTAAGAAACGAGTCCAGAGGGCCTTCCATCAACTTTTAATAAGCGATGCGAATCCGATGCAGTTCTGTTTAGGTACCTAAACTGAATCACTCAAATTCGTACCATGAAGTGCCTTTTACTGAATGACGTTTGGATCGCTTATGAAGAATGAACGAAATAAAATTGCGTTTCGAATCCTAAAAATACAATTAAAAATTGCGCAATTGCGTCAAATTATAAACCATTGAGCCCTTTTCTATACATATTAAATAATAGTAATATTAATCAATATAGTTCTTTGAATCACAAATTAAATGTTTGCTTATGTGTTTTCGTAAAAATAACGAGTTATGAACGCACCTCCATTGATGTTTGATTTGACAGGACCACAGAGTACATTTTTTTTAAATCGTTTTTGCAAACAGGCTATAGCCCGGGTCCTTACTGCCTCGTCTTTAGTAATTTCATTATTGGTATTTATTTTCAGTATTTTGTTTTACAAAAAAGTCCAGTAAAGTATTCTCATCTCATCTTTAATCAATAAATTTTTTCTTTTCTCTCTTTTCACTATTTTTTAAATATTATTAACAACACGATTCACTTTCCTCTAAGGAAGTAGCAACTTTTTTCGAATCGGTCACTTTGACAAATAAGCTATCCAGTTTAGGTTGTAATAACACCTCATGGTACGAATGAACGAACGAACTAAATCAGTTTGCGATTCAGTTGATATCATTTTTGACATTCAATTGACATCATTGCGATTTAATCAGTTGATTTGACGTCAACCTAAATTAGATAGCTCTAATCACGTCGCGGTACGAAATAGCAAAGCAGTTCATTTTAGGTTGTCAATTGAATCGCAATAAGAGTTCATGGTAGGCCCGCAGGACGTCGAATGCGAACCATGTCGGTTTGTAAATTTCGTTTTCACCAACACCCGATTTGTAGGATTCTTTCACCATTTTTCTATATTTTCTGTAACTCGCAAAAAGAGAATCTTTCTTCTTTTTGAGATCGCGTACTGCTATCTCCATTGATTCTCCAAGTCTGTTCCATGCATCGTGGTTTAAACTTTTATCTTTGTAGTTCCGATGTTTAGTATCTCACAACATGGGCTCGGATTGAAAGTATTCGATAAATTTCAACTCAAGTTCGTCATTCCGCATTTTGAAAAGAAAACAAACTTTTTAAAACAAATAATACGATATGGACTATCGTCTACTCAACGCAGCTCACTAATCGGCACTGAGAAAAAACGTGAGTGTGATAGTCTTCTCTTTTCTCGCCCGAGAAATCCTTTGAAGCGGCCAAAAATACCGACAACCATCGGAGAATAGTCGAGCGCGAGAACGAGACAGCGAGAAACTCCTCACACTCACGCTTCTCGGGTGTTCTCGGCGTGAGTCTGTATGGGCTACAAAAATTCCATTTCACGTTCGTTACCACCACCACACATTTTGACGCGTCTTTACCTAAACAAAATCAGCCGGCAACTGCGTGACACGAGTGTGTACACGTTCGCTCTGGCCGGGTGATGGTTCTGGTAGCTGTTCGGGCGACGGGTCGGGTGAGCTGGGCGAAGAATATTGTTTTACACTCGTGCTTGGCTCCAGCAGCCGCTTCTTCTGTCTTGCTTTCAATATTTCCTTTGGGTTCTGAAATAAGAGTGTTCGTAATCAACAACATATCAACTGTAGACTGCATGTTTTTCAATGATATGTTTAGGATTCATAAATTTAAGACATTTTAATCTTTGCTTTTCATTAAAACAAAAACGCTGCTTTATTTGATTTACACTCTCCATATAAAAGACGATGCATTTTTTCCTTTAAACTGTACTATTTCCGTTTCATTCATTCTAGCCACAAAGTCTTGTTTCAATAACAGGAAAAAAACATTGCCATTTTTTTCAATTGGTAAATGGTTTTGTTTATTTTCATATTCTTAATTCAAAATTTTGTTCTCTAAATCCAAGTTAAGATCCTTGCTCCTGTTTTTTTCACCTTCAGTTAGGTGCAGTAATTCTGGTTGGATAAAATATTCCAAGATAGTTTTGTGTGTTGTAAAAATCCGTTCATATAACAAATAAAGTTTCGGACTTTCTGATTGCATTTCTTCATGAATGTCATGGAAATAGGGCAACACATAATGCAAAAAATTTAAGTATAGCTCTGTTGAAGGATCCATAGACTTCACATGGATGGTCTGAGCTGCAAGTAGCCTGCCATTCAAAACAGCATTTTGGAAATATAGCATATAACATTAAAGCTGGAAGCTGTTCTAAAAGCCGTTTGACCACAGGAAGTAGAGACAACCATCTTGTTTGAGCTGGGTGTAGAAAGTCCGGTAACTTGGAATGAAATATTTCATGCATCTTCGGAAAGTGTCTATAAGTGATAGTTACCTTTTGTTTCCAAATTTCGCTGAGGGGCCGGATGATGGTTCTGGTAGATGTTCGGGCGACGGGTCGGGTGAGCTGGGCGAAGAATATTGTTTTACACTCGTGCTTGGCTCCAGCAGCCGCTTCTTCTGTCTCGCTTTCAATATTTCTTTTGGGTTCTGAAATAAGAGTGTTCGTACACACTAAAAACTTTATCTTCTCTGATTAATGACCAATTTACACAACTCAAATTGAAGTCACCCACTATGACTAAGTTAGGGTTATTTTCACAAACAGAATTCCATTGATCTAAACAGAGATCCAGTATATTGCGATTAATTGGTGGTGGTAAGTATACGGCACACAGAGTCAATCGGTTTTGAGATTTAGATTCAGGAAAATCGAGGGAGACCCAGATATCCTCATAGTAGCTTTCCCAACATTGCATGCGTTTCGACCTATATTTATTTTTTACAGCTATTAAAACACCTCCACCCTCTTTTCTATTGTAAAAATTACCGTTTTCTCGATCTCTCCTGTATATCGTGTACCTATCGTCAAATAGCTCGTGTAATAAAATACTTTCATTGAGCCATGTTTCAACCAATATTACAATATCGTAATCGTTACAAGAAATTTGAGTATAGAAACTATGTGTTTTAGTGCACAAGCCTCGGACATTCTGATAGAAAATTTTTAAATTATAGAATTTTACTGAAATAAAAGCTAGTGATACATTACTTATACAAATACAGAAAAAAAAATAACAATAGAAAAACTTAAATAATTTTGTCTAAGAAGCTAGTATCTTTATCCATATACAACGTGAAGCAGAAAGGGTATAACATGCCTTCAATGGTACGTTATTTGGGTCATATGCAATAGTATGGTGATGTTTAAGTTTTAATAAATAAATTAAAAAAAAGAAAAAGACTTCCCTACGAAATAAAAATATTATTTTTCAATATCTTTTCTTAGACAACCCTAAATTTAAAGAGACTGCCAGTTTCAGGCGGGGCCTTTGTTTATAAACAGAATGAGGTCACCTACCTATGGACTTAAACATAAACAATAATCTATGATTAAGGAGTATGCACACTACATGAAATGTGGCTTGTGTCTATGTTATTATTCATTCATTTTTTATTCCTGTTATTGAAACAAATAAACAAAATAAGAAATTACATAACATTACACAGTTTCACGTCTGTATTCCTGAAGGGTTAGAGGTGTATTTTTTTCACCCACGTTTCACTATGTTTAATTCCCACGTAACAGCACAGCAATCAGCACCGTTAATACGTTTTTATTCAGTTTTAACAACAAAACAACACAAAACAGGAGCAAAGATTCACCATCGATTCCGCAACAAACCAACCGGGATTGAGCCACAGAACAGTATAATACTGTCTATGAGCGTGAAATGGCGCGAACGCCGAACTGTTGCTGACGTTTTCTTTGTGGTTTATGGCCTGGACTCTATGCATGCTTGACGCATCGTCGCATGGCTCACGCAACACATCGAATCGTTGCTCGTCGATATAAAAATGACATCACTGCCTCGGAGTTAGTCCTTGATTAAGAAACGAGTCCAGAGGGCCTTCCATCAACTTTTAATAAGCGATGCGAATCCGATGCAGTTCTGTTTAGGTACCTAAACTGAATCACTCAAATTCGTACCATGAAGTGCCTTTTACTGAATGACGTTTGGATCGCTTATGAAGAATGAACGAAATAAAATTGCGTTTCGAATCCTAAAAATACAATAAAAAATTGCGCAATTGCGTCAAATTATAAACCATTGAGCCCTTTTCTATACATATTAAATAATAGTAATATTAATCAATATAGTTCTTTGAATCACAAATTAAATGTTTGCTTATGTGTTTTCGTAAAAATAACGAGTTATGAACGCACCTCCATTGATGTTTGATTTGACAGGACCACAGAGTACATTTTTTTTAAATCGTTTTTGCAAACAGGCTATAGCCCGGGTCCTTACTGCCTCGTCTTTAGTAATTTCATTATTGGTATTTATTTTCAGTATTTTGTTTTACAAAAAAGTCCAGTAAAGTATTCTCATCTCATCTTTAATCAATAAATTTTTTCTTTTCTCTCTTTTCACTATTTTTTAAATATTATTAACAACACGATTCACTTTCCTCTAAGGAAGTAGCAACTTTTTTCGAATCGGTCACTTTGACAAATAAGCTATCCAGTTTAGGTTGTAATAACACCTCATGGTACGAATGAACGAACGAACTAAATCAGTTTGCGATTCAGTTGATATCATTTTTGACATTCAATTGACATCATTGCGATTTAATCAGTTGATTTGACGTCAACCTAAATTAGATAGCTCTAATCACGTCGCGGTACGAAATAGCAAAGCAGTTCATTTTAGGTTGTCAATTGAATCGCAATAAGAGTTCATGGTAGGCCCGCAGGACGTCGAATGCGAACCATGTCGGTTTGTAAATTTCGTTTTCACCAACACCCGATTTGTAGGATTCTTTCACCATTTTTCTATATTTTCTGTAACTCGCAAAAAGAGAATCTTTCTTCTTTTTGAGATCGCGTACTGCTATCTCCATTGATTCTCCAAGTCTGTTCCATGCATCGTGGTTTAAACTTTTATCTTTGTAGTTCCGATGTTTAGTATCTCACAACATGGGCTCGGATTGAAAGTATTCGATAAATTTCAACTCAAGTTCGTCATTCCGCATTTTGAAAAGAAAACAAACTTTTTAAAACAAATAATACGATATGGACTATCGTCTACTCAACGCAGCTCACTAATCGGCACTGAGAAAAAACGTGAGTGTGATAGTCTTCTCTTTTCTCGCCCGAGAAATCCTTTGAAGCGGCCAAAAATACCGACAACCATCGGAGAATAGTCGAGCGCGAGAACGAGACAGCGAGAAACTCCTCACACTCACGCTTCTCGGGTGTTCTCGGCGTGAGTCTGTATGGGCTACAAAAATTCCATTTCACGTTCGTTACCACCAGACCACATTTTGACGCGTCTTTACCTAAACAAAATCAGCCGGCAACTGCGTGACACGAGTGTGTACACGTTCGCTCTGGCCGGGTGATGGTTCTGGTAGCTGTTCGGGCGACGGGTCGGGTGAGCTGGGCGAAGAATATTGTTTTACACTCGTGCTTGGCTCCAGCAGCCGCTTCTTCTGTCTTGCTTTCAATATTTCCTTTGGGTTCTGAAATAAGAGTGTTCGTAATCAACAACATATCAACTGTAGACTGCATGTTTTTCAATGATATGTTTAGGATTCATAAATTTAAGACATTTTAATCTTTGCTTTTCATTAAAACAAAAACGCTGCTTTATTTGATTTACACTCTCCATATAAAAGACGATGCATTTTTTCCTTTAAACTGTACTATTTCCGTTTCATTCATTCTAGCCACAAAGTCTTGTTTCAATAACAGGAAAAAAACATTGCCATTTTTTTCAATTGGTAAATGGTTTTGTTTATTTTCATATTCTTAATTCAAAATTTTGTTCTCTAAATCCAAGTTAAGATCCTTGCTCCTGTTTTTTTCACCTTCAGTTAGGTGCAGTAATTCTGGTTGGATAAAATATTCCAAGATAGTTTTGTGTGTTGTAAAAATCCGTTCATATAACAAATAAAGTTTCGGACTTTCTGATTGCATTTCTTCATGAATGTCATGGAAATAGGGCAACACATAATGCAAAAAATTTAAGTATAGCTCTGTTGAAGGATCCATAGACTTCACATGGATGGTCTGAGCTGCAAGTAGCCTGCCATTCAAAACAGCATTTTGGAAATATAGCATATAACATTAAAGCTGGAAGCTGTTCTAAAAGCCGTTTGACCACAGGAAGTAGAGACAACCATCTTGTTTGAGCTGGGTGTAGAAAGTCCGGTAACTTGGAATGAAATATTTCATGCATCTTCGGAAAGTGTCTATAAGTGATAGTTACCTTTTGTTTCCAAATTTCGCTGAGGGGCCGGATGATGGTTCTGGTAGATGTTCGGGCGACGGGTCGGGTGAGCTGGGCGAAGAATATTGTTTTACACTCGTGCTTGGCTCCAGCAGCCGCTTCTTCTGTCTCGCTTTCAATATTTCTTTTGGGTTCTGAAATAAGAGTGTTCGTACACACTAAAAACTTTATCTTCTCTGATTAATGACCAATTTACACAACTCAAATTGAAGTCACCCACTATGACTAAGTTAGGGTTATTTTCACAAACAGAATTCCATTGATCTAAACAGAGATCCAGTATATTGCGATTAATTGGTGGTGGTAAGTATACGGCACACAGAGTCAATCGGTTTTGAGATTTAGATTCAGGAAAATCGAGGGAGACCCAGATATCCTCATAGTAGCTTTCCCAACATTGCATGCGTTTCGACCTATATTTATTTTTTACAGCTATTAAAACACCTCCACCCTCTTTTCTATTGTAAAAATTACCGTTTTCTCGATCTCTCCTGTATATCGTGTACCTATCGTCAAATAGCTCGTGTAATAAAATACTTTCATTGAGCCATGTTTCAACCAATATTACAATATCGTAATCGTTACAAGAAATTTGAGTATAGAAACTATGTGTTTTAGTGCACAAGCCTCGGACATTCTGATAGAAAATTTTTAAATTATAGAATTTTACTGAAATAAAAGCTAGTGATACATTACTTATACAAATACAGAAAAAAAAATAACAATAGAAAAACTTAAATAATTTTGTCTAAGAAGCTAGTATCTTTATCCATATACAACGTGAAGCAGAAAGGGTATAACATGCCTTCAATGGTACGTTATTTGGGTCATATGCAATAGTATGGTGATGTTTAAGTTTTAATAAATAAATTAAAAAAAAGAAAAAGACTTCCCTACGAAATAAAAATATTATTTTTCAATATCTTTTCTTAGACAACCCTAAATTTAAAGAGACTGCCAGTTTCAGGCGGGGCCTTTGTTTATAAACAGAATGAGGTCACCTACCTATGGACTTAAACATAAACAATAATCTATGATTAAGGAGTATGCACACTACATGAAATGTGGCTTGTGTCTATGTTATTATTCATTCATTTTTTATTCCTGTTATTGAAACAAATAAACAAAATAAGAAATTACATAACATTACACAGTTTCACGTCTGTATTCCTGAAGGGTTAGAGGTGTATTTTTTTCACCCACGTTTCACTATGTTTAATTCCCACGTAACAGCACAGCAATCAGCACCGTTAATACGTTTTTATTCAGTTTTAACAACAAAACAACACAAAACAGGAGCAAAGATTCACCATCGATTCCGCAACAAACCAACCGGGATTGAGCCACAGAACAGTATAATACTGTCTATGAGCGTGAAATGGCGCGAACGCCGAACTGTTGCTGACGTTTTCTTTGTGGTTTATGGCCTGGACTCTATGCATGCTTGACGCATCGTCGCATGGCTCACGCAACACATCGAATCGTTGCTCGTCGATATAAAAATGACATCACTGCCTCGGAGTTAGTCCTTGATTAAGAAACGAGTCCAGAGGGCCTTCCATCAACTTTTAATAAGCGATGCGAATCCGATGCAGTTCTGTTTAGGTACCTAAACTGAATCACTCAAATTCGTACCATGAAGTGCCTTTTACTGAATGACGTTTGGATCGCTTATGAAGAATGAACGAAATAAAATTGCGTTTCGAATCCTAAAAATACAATTAAAAATTGCGCAATTGCGTCAAATTATAAACCATTGAGCCCTTTTCTATACATATTAAATAATAGTAATATTAATAAATATAGTTCTTTGAATCACAAATTAAATGTTTGCTTATGTGTTTTCGTAAAAATAACGAGTAATGAACGCACCTCCATTGATGTTTGATTTGACAGGACCACAGAGTACATTTTTTTTAAATCGTTTTTGCAAACAGGCTATAGCCCGGGCCCTTACTGCCTCGTCTTTAGTAATTTCATTATTGGTATTTATTTTCAGTATTTTGTTTTACAAAAAAGTCCAGTAAAGTATTCTCATCTCATCTTTAATCAATAAATTTTTTCTTTTCTCTCTTTTCACTATTTTTTAAATATTATTAACAACACGATTCACTTTCCTCTAAGGAAGTAGCAACTTTTTTCGAATCGGTCACTTTGACAAATAAGCTATCCAGTTTAGGTTGTAATAACACCTCATGGTACGAATGAACGAACGAACTAAATCAGTTTGCGATTCAGTTGATATCATTTTTGACATTCAATTGACATCATTGCGATTTAATCAGTTGATTTGACGTCAACCTAAATTAGATAGCTCTAATCACGTCGCGGTACGAAATAGCAAAGCAGTTCATTTTAGGTTGTCAATTGAATCGCAATAAGAGTTCATGGTAGGCCCGCAGGACGTCGAATGCGAACCATGTCGGTTTGTAAATTTCGTTTTCACCAACACCCGATTTGTAGGATTCTTTCACCATTTTTCTATATTTTCTGTAACTCGCAAAAAGAGAATCTTTCTTCTTTTTGAGATCGCGTACTGCTATCTCCATTGATTCTCCAAGTCTGTTCCATGCATCGTGGTTTAAACTTTTATCTTTGTAGTTCCGATGTTTAGTATCTCACAACATGGGCTCGGATTGAAAGTATTCGATAAATTTCAACTCAAGTTCGTCATTCCACATTTTGAAAAGAAAACAAACTTTTTAAAACAAATAATACGATATGGACTATCGTCTACTCAACGCAGCTCACTAATCGGCACTGAGAAAAAACGTGAGTGTGATAGTCTTCTCTTTTCTCGCCCGAGAAATCCTTTGAAGCGGCCAAAAATACCGACAACCATCGGAGAATAGTCGAGCGCGAGAACGAGACAGCGAGAAACTCCTCACACTCACGCTTCTCGGGTGTTCTCGGCGTGAGTGTGTATGGGCTACAAAAATTCCATTTCACGTTCGTTACCACCACCACACATTTTGACGCGTCTTTACCTAAACAAAATCAGCCGGCAACTGCGTGACACGAGTGTGTACACGTTCGCTCTGGCCGGGTGATGGTTCTGGTAGCTGTTCGGGCGACGGGTCGGGTGAGCTGGGCGAAGAATATTGTTTTACACTCGTGCTTGGCTCCAGCAGCCGCTTCTTCTGTCTTGCTTTCAATATTTCCTTTGGGTTCTGAAATAAGAGTGTTCGTAATCAACAACATATCAACTGTAGACTGCATGTTTTTCAATGATATGTTTAGGATTCATAAATTTAAGACATTTTAATCTTTTCTTTTCATTAAAACAAAAACGCTGCTTTATTTGATTTACACTCTCCATATAAAAGACGATGCATTTTTTCCTTTAAACTGTACTATTTCCGTTTCATTCATTCTAGCCACAAAGTCTTGTTTCAATAACAGGAAAAAAACATTGCCATTTTTTTCAATTGGTAAATGGTTTTGTTTATTTTCATATTCTTAATTCAAAATTTTGTTCTCTAAATCCAAGTTAAGATCCTTGCTCCTGTTTTTTTCACCTTCAGTTAGGTGCAGTAATTCTGGTTGGATAAAATATTCCAAGATAGTTTTGTGTGTTGTAAAAATCCGTTCATATAACAAATAAACTTTCGGACTTTCTGATTGCATTTCTTCATGAATGTCATGGAAATAGGGCAACACATAATCCAAAAAATTTAAGTATAGCTCTGTTGAAGGATCCATAGACTTCACATGGATGGTCTGAGCTGCAAGTAGCCTGCCATTCAAAACAGCATTTTGGAAATATAGCATATAACATTAAAGCTGGAAGCTGTTCTAAAAGCCGTTTGACCACAGGAAGTAGAGACAACCATCTTGTTTGAGCTGGGTGTAGAAAGTCCGGTAACTTGGAATGAAATATTTCATGCATCTTCGGAAAGTGTCTATAAGTGATAGTTACCTTTTGTTTCCAAATTTCGCTGAGGGGCCGGATGATGGTTCTGGTAGATGTTCGGGCGACGGGTCGGGTGAGCTGGGCGAAGAATATTGTTTTACACTCGTGCTTGGCTCCAGCAGCCGCTTCTTCTGTCTCGCTTTCAATATTTCTTTTGGGTTCTGAAATAAGAGTGTTCGTACACACTAAAAACTTTATCTTCTCTGATTAATGACCAATTTACACAACTCAAATTGAAGTCACCCACTATGACTAAGTTAGGGTTATTTTCACAAACAGAATTCCATTGATCTAAACAGAGATCCAGTATATTGCGATTAATTGGTGGTGGTAAGTATACGGCACACAGAGTCAATCGGTTTTGAGATTTAGATTCAGGAAAATCGAGGGAGACCCAGATATCCTCATAGTAGCTTTCCCAACATTGCATGCGTTTCGACCTATATTTATTTTTTACAGCTATTAAAACACCTCCACCCTCTTTTCTATTGTAAAAATTACCGTTTTCTCGATCTCTCCTGTATATCGTGTACCTATCGTCAAATAGCTCGTGTAATAAAATACTTTCATTGAGCCATGTTTCAACCAACATTACAATATCGTAATCGTTACAAGAAATTTGAGTATAGAAACTATGTGTTTTAGTGCACAAGCCTCGGACATTCTGATAGAAAATTTTTAAATTATAGAATTTTACTGAAATAAAAGCTAGTGATACATTACTTATACAAATACAGAAAAAAAAATAACAATAGAAAAACTTAAATAATTTTGTCTAAGAAGCTAGTATCTTTATCCATATACAACGTGAAGCAGAAAGGGTATAACATGCCTTCAATGGTACGTTATTTGGGTCATATGCAATAGTATGGTGATGTTTAAGTTTTAATAAATAAATTAAAAAAAAGAAAAAGACTTCCCTACGAAATAAAAATATTATTTTTCAATATCTTTTCTTAGACAACCCTAAATTTAAAGAGACTGCCAGTTTCAGGCGGGGCCTTTGTTTATAAACAGAATGAGGTCACCTACCTATGGACTTAAACATAAACAATTATCTATGATTAAGGAGTATGCACACTACATGAAATGTGGCTTGTGTCTATGTTATTATTCATTCATTTTTTATTCCTGTTATTGAAACAAATAAACAAAATAAGAAATTACATAACATTACACAGTTTCACGTCTGTATTCCTGAAGGGTTAGAGGTGTATTTTTTCCACCCACGTTTCACTATGTTTAATTCCCACGTAATAGCACAGCAATCAGCACCGTTAATACGTTTTTATTCAGTTTTAACAACAAAACAACACAAAACAGGAGCAAAGATTCACCATCGATTCCGCAACAAACCAACCGGGATTGAGCCACAGAACAGTATAATACTGTCTATGAGCGTGAAATGGCGCGAACGCCGAACTGTTGCTGACGTTTTCTTTGTGGTTTATGGCCTGGACTCTATGCATGCTTGACGCATCGTCGCATGGCTCACGCAACACATCGAATCGTTGCTCGTCGATATAAAAATGACATCACTGCCTCGGAGTTAGCCCTTGATTAAGAAACGAGTCCAGAGGGCCTTCCATCAACTTTTAATAAGCGATGCGAATCCGATGCAGTTCTGTTTAGGTACCTAAACTGAATCACTCAAATTCGTACCATGAAGTGCCTTTTACTGAATGACGTTTGGATCGCTTATGAAGAATGAACGAAATAAAATTGCGTTTCGAATCCTAAAAATACAATTAAAAATTGCGCAATTGCGTCAAATTATAAACCATTGAGCCCTTTTCTATACATATTAAATAATAGTAATATTAATAAATATAGTTCTTTGAATCACAAATTAAATGTTTGCTTATGTGTTTTCGTAAAAATAACGAGTTATGAACGCACCTCCATTGATGTTTGATTTGACAGGACCACAGAGTACATTTTTTTTAAATCGTTTTTGCAAACAGGCTATAGCCCGGGCCCTTACTGCCTCGTCTTTAGTAATTTCATTATTGGTATTTATTTTCAGTATTTTGTTTTACAAAAAAGTCCAGTAAAGTATTCTCATCTCATCTTTAATCAATAAATTTTTTCTTTTCTCTCTTTTCACTATTTTTTAAATATTATTAACAACACGATTTACTTTCCTCTAAGGAAGTAGCAACTTTTTTCGAATCGGTCACTTTGACAAATAAGCTATCCAGTTTAGGTTGTAATAACACCTCATGGTACGAATGAACGAACGAACGAAATCAGTTTGCGATTCAGTTGATATCATTTTTGACATTCAATTGACATCATTGCGATTTAATCAGTTGATTTGACGTCAACCTAAATTAGATAGCTCTAATCACGTCGCGGTACGAAATAGCAAAGCAGTTCATTTTAGGTTGTCAATTGAATCGCAATAAGAGTTCATGGTAGGCCCGCAGGACGTCGAATGCGAACCATGTCGGTTTGTAAATTTCGTTTTCACCAACACCCGATTTGTAGGATTCTTTCACCATTTTTCTATATTTTCTGTAACTCGCAAAAAGAGAATCTTTCTTCTTTTTGAGATCGCGTACTGCTATCTCCATTGATTCTCCAAGTCTGTTCCATGCATCGTGGTTTAAACTTTTATCTTTGTAGTTCCGATGTTTAGTATCTCACAACATGGGCTCGGATTGAAAGTATTCGATAAATTTCAACTCAAGTTCGTCATTCCACATTTTGAAAAGAAAACAAACTTTTTAAAACAAATAATACGATATGGACTATCGTCTACTCAACGCAGCTCACTAATCGGCACTGAGAAAAAACGTGAGTGTGATAGTCTTCTCTTTTCTCGCCCGAGAAATCCTTTGAAGCGGCCAAAAATACCGACAACCATCGGAGAATAGTCGAGCGCGAGAACGAGACAGCGAGAAACTCCTCACACTCACGCTTCTCGGGTGTTCTCGGCGTGAGTCTGTATGGGCTACAAAAATTCCATTTCACGTTCGTTACCACCAGACCACATTTTGACGCGTCTTTACCTAAACAAAATCAGCCGGCAACTGCGTGACACGAGTGTGTACACGTTCGCTCTGGCCGGGTGATGGTTCTGGTAGCTGTTCGGGCGACGGGTCGGGTGAGCTGGGCGAAGAATATTGTTTTACACTCGTGCTTGGCTCCAGCAGCCGCTTCTTCTGTCTTGCTTTCAATATTTCCTTTGGGTTCTGAAATAAGAGTGTTCGTAATCAACAACATATCAACTGTAGACTGCATGTTTTTCAATGATATGTTTAGGATTCATAAATTTAAGACATTTTAATCTTTGCTTTTCATTAAAACAAAAACGCTGCTTTATTTGATTTACACTCTCCATATAAAAGACGATGCATTTTTTCTTTTAAACTGTACTATTTCCGTTTCATTCATTCTAGCCACAAAGTCTTGTTTCAATAACAGGAAAAAAACATTGCCATTTTTTTCAATTGGTAAATGGTTTTGTTTATTTTCATATTCTTAATTCAAAATTTTGTTCTCTAAATCCAAGTTAAGATCCTTGCTCCTGTTTTTTTCACCTTCAGTTAGCTGCAGTAATTCTGGTTGGATAAAATATTCCAAGATAGTTTTGTGTGTTGTAAAAATCCGTTCATATAACAAATAAAGTTTCGGACTTTCTGATTGCATTTCTTCATGAATGTCATGGAAATAGGGCAACACATAATCCAAAAAATTTAAGTATAGCTCTGTTGAAGGATCCATAGACTTCACATGGATGGTCTGAGCTGCAAGTAGCCTGCCATTCAAAACAGCATTTTGGAAATATAGCATATAACATTAAAGCTGGAAGCTGTTCTAAAAGCCGTTTGACCACAGGAAGTAGGGACAACCATCTTGTTTGAGCTGGGTGTAGAAAGTCCGGTAACTTGGAATGAAATATTTCATGCATCTTCGGAAAGTGTCTATAAGTGATAGTTACCTTTTGTTTCCAAATTTCGTTGAGGGGCCGGGTGATGGTTCTGGTAGATGTTCGGGCGACGGGTCGGGTGAGCTGGGCGAAGAATATTGTTTTACACTCGTGCTTGGCTCCAGCAGCCGCTTCTTCTGTCTCGCTTTCAATATTTCTTTTGGGTTCTGAAATAAGAGTGTTCGTACACACTAAAAACTTTATCTTCTCTGATTAATGACCAATTTACACAACTCAAATTGAAGTCACCCACTGACTGACTAAGTTAGGGTTATTTTCACAAACAGAATTCCATTGATCTAAACAGAGATCCAGTATATTGCGATTAATTGGTGGTGGTAAGTATACGGCACACAGAGTCAATCGGTTTTGAGATTTAGATTCAGGAAAATCGAGGGAGACCCAGATATCCTCATAGTAGCTTTCCCAACATTGCATGCGTTTCGACCTATATTTATTTTTTACAGCTATTAAAACACCTCCACCCTCTTTTCTATTGTAAAAATTACCGTTTTCTCGATCTCTCCTGTATATCGTGTACCTATCGTCAAATAGCTCGTGTAATAAAATACTTTCATTGAGCCATGTTTCAACCAATATTACAATATCGTAATCGTTACAAGAAATTTGAGTATAGAAACTATGTGTTTTAGTGCACAAGCCTCGGACATTCTGATAGAAAATTTTTAAATTATAGAATTTTACTGAAATAAAAGCTAGTGATACATTACTTATACAAATACAGAAAAAAAAATAACAATAGAAAAACTTAAATAATTTTGTCTAAGAAGCTAGTATCTTTATCCATATACAACGTGAAGCAGAAAGGGTATAACATGCCTTCAATGGTACGTTATTTGGGTCATATGCAATAGTATGGTGATGTTTAAGTTTTAATAAATAAATTAAAAAAAAGAAAAAGACTTCCCTACGAAATAAAAATATTATTTTTCAATATCTTTTCTTAGACAACCCTAAATTTAAAGAGACTGCCAGTTTCAGGCGGGGCCTTTGTTTATAAACAGAATGAGGTCACCTACCTATGGACTTAAACATAAACAATAATCTATGATTAAGGAGTATGCACACTACATGAAATGTGGCTTGTGTCTATGTTATTATTCATTCATTTTTTATTCCTGTTATTGAAACAAATAAACAAAATAAGAAATTACATAACATTACACAGTTTCACGTCTGTATTCCTGAAGGGTTAGAGGTGTATTTTTTCCACCCACGTTTCACTATGTTTAATTCCCACGTAATAGCACAGCAATCAGCACCGTTAATACGTTTTTATTCAGTTTTAACAACAAAACAACACAAAACAGGAGCAAAGATTCACCATCGATTCCGCAACAAACCAACCGGGATTGAGCCACAGAACAGTATAATACTGTCTATGAGCGTGAAATGGCGCGAACGCCGAACTGTTGCTGACGTTTTCTTTGTGGTTTATGGCCTGGACTCTATGCATGCTTGACGCATCGTCGCATGGCTCACGCAACACATCGAATCGTTGCTCGTCGATATAAAAATGACATCACTGCCTCGGAGTTAGCCCTTGATTAAGAAACGAGTCCAGAGGGCCTTCCATCAACTTTTAATAAGCGATGCGAATCCGATGCAGTTCTGTTTAGGTACCTAAACTGAATCACTCAAATTCGTACCATGAAGTGCCTTTTACTGAATGACGTTTGGATCGCTTATGAAGAATGAACGAAATAAAATTGCGTTTCGAATCCTAAAAATACAATAAAAAATTGCGCAATTGCGTCAAATTATAAACCATTGAGCCCTTTTCTATACATATTAAATAATAGTAATATTAATAAATATAGTTCTTTGAATCACAAATTAAATGTTTGCTTATGTGTTTTCGTAAAAATAACGAGTTATGAACGCACCTCCATTGATGTTTGATTTGACAGGACCACAGAGTACATTTTTTTTAAATCGTTTTTGCAAACAGGCTCTAGCCCGGGCCCTTACTGCCTCGTCTTTAGTAATTTCATTATTGGTATTTATCTTCAGTATTTTGTTTTACAAAAAAGTGCAGTAAAGTATTCTCATCTCATCTTTAATCAATAAATTTTTTCTTTTCTCTCTTTTCACTATTTTTTAAATATTATTAACAACACGATTCACTTTCCTCTAAGGAAGTAGCAACTTTTTTCGAATCGGTCACTTTGACAAATAAGCTATCCAGTTTAGGTTGTAATAACACCTCATGGTACGAATGAACGAACGAACTAAATCAGTTTTCGATTCAGTTGATATCATTTTTGACATTCAATTGACATCATTGCGATTTAATCAGTTGATTTTAGGTTGACCTAAATTAGATAGCTCTAATCACGTCGCGGTACGAAATAGCAAAGCAGTTCATTTTAGGTTGTCAATTGAATCGCAATAAGAGTTCATGGTAGGCCCGCAGGACGTCGAATGCGAACCATGTCGGTTTGTAAATTTCGTTTTCACCAACACCCGATTTGTAGGATTCTTTCACCATTTTTCTATATTTTCTGTAACTCGCAAAAAGAGAATCTTTCTTCTTTTTGAGATCGCCTACTGCTATCTCCATTGATTCTCCAAGTCTGTTCCATGCATCGTGGTTTAAACTTTTATCTTTGTAGTTCCGATGTTTAGTATCTCACAACATGGGCTCGGATTGAAAGTATTCGATAAATTTCAACTCAAGTTCGTCATTCCACATTTTGAAAAGAAAACAAACTTTTTAAAACAAATAATACGATATGGACTATCGTCTACTCAACGCAGCTCACTAATCGGCACTGAGAAAAAACGTGAGTGTGATAGTCTTCTCTTTTCTCGCCCGAGAAATCCTTTGAAGCGGCCAAAAATACCGACAACCATCGGAGAATAGTCGAGCGCGAGAACGAGACAGCGAGAAACTCCTCACACTCACGCTTCTCGGGTGTTCTCGGCGTGAGTCTGTATGGGCTACAAAAATTCCATTTCACGTTCGTTACCACCACCACACATTTTGACGCGTCTTTACCTAAACAAAATCAGCCGGCAACTGCGTGACACGAGTGTGTACACGTTCGCTCTGGCCGGGTGATGGTTCTGGTAGCTGTTCGGGCGACGGGTCGGGTGAGCTGGGCGAAGAATATTGTTTTACACTCGTGCTTGGCTCCAGCAGCCGCTTCTTCTGTCTTGCTTTCAATATTTCCTTTGGGTTCTGAAATAAGAGTGTTCGTAATCAACAACATATCAACTGTAGACTGCATGTTTTTCAATGATATGTTTAGGATTCATAAATTTAAGACATTTTAATCTTTGCTTTTCATTAAAACAAAAACGCTGCTTTATTTGATTTACACTCTCCATATAAAAGACGATGCATTTTTTCCTTTAAACTGTACTATTTCCGTTTCATTCATTCTAGCCACAAAGTCTTGTTTCAATAACAGGAAAAAAACATTGCCATTTTTTCCAATTGGTACATGGTTTTGTTTATATTCATATTCTTAATTCAAAATTTTGTTCTCTAAATCCAAGTTAAGATCCTTGCTCCTGTTTTTTTCACCTTCAGTTAGCTGCAGTAATTCTGGTTGGATAAAATATTCCAAGATAGTTTTGTGTGTTGTAAAAATCCGTTCATATAACAAATAAAGTTTCGGACTTTCTGATTGCATTTCTTCATGAATGTCATGGAAATAGGGCAACACATAATCCAAAAAATTTAAGTATAGCTCTGTTGAAGGATCCATAGACTTCACATGGATGGTCTGAGCTGCAAGTAGCCTGCCATTCAAAACAGCATTTTGGAAATATAGCATATAACATTAAAGCTGGAAGCTGTTCTAAAAGCCGTTTGACCACAGGAAGTAGAGACAACCATCTTGTTTGAGCTGGGTGTAGAAAGTCCGGTAACTTGGAATGAAATATTTCATGCATCTTCGGAAAGTGTCTATAATAATAGTTACCTTTTGTTTCCAAATTTCGCTGAGGGGCCGGATGATGGTTCTGGTAGATGTTCGGGCGACGGGTCGGGTGAGCTGGGCGAAGAATATTGTTTTACACTCGTGCTTGGCTCCAGCAGCCGCTTCTTCTGTCTCGCTTTCAATATTTCTTTTGGGTTCTGAAATAAGAGTGTTCGTACACACTAAAAACTTTATCTTCTCTGATTAATGACCAATTTACACAACTCAAATTGAAGTCACCCACTATGACTAAGTTAGGGTTATTTTCACAAACAGAATTCCATTGATCTAAACAGAGATCCAGTATATTGCGATTAATTGGTGGTGGTAAGTATACGGCACACAGAGTCAATCGGTTTTGAGATTTAGATTCAGGAAAATCGAGGGAGACCCAGATATCCTCATAGTAGCTTTCCCAACATTGCATGCGTTTCGACCTATATTTATTTTTTACAGCTATTAAAACACCTCCACCCTCCTTTCTATTGTAAAAATTACCGTTTTCTCGATCTCTCCTGTATATCGTGTACCTATCGTCAAATAGCTCGTGTAATAAAATACTTTCATTGAGCCATGTTTCAACCAATATTACAATATCGTAATCGTTACAAGAAATTTGAGTATAGAAACTATGTGTTTTAGTGCACAAGCCTCGGACATTCTGATAGAAAATTTTTAAATTATAGAATTTTACTGAAATAAAAGCTAGTGATACATTACTTATACAAATACAGAAAAAAAAATAACAATAGAAAAACTTAAATAATTTTGTCTAAGAAGCTAGTATCTTTATCCATATACAACGTGAAGCAGAAAGGGTATAACATGCCTTCAATGGTACGTTATTTGGGTCATATGCAATAGTATGGTGATGTTTAAGTTTTAATAAATAAATTAAAAAAAAGAAAAAGACTTCCCTACGAAATAAAAATATTATTTTTCAATATCTTTTCTTAGACAACCCTAAATTTAAAGAGACTGCCAGTTTCAGGCGGGGCCTTTGTTTATAAACAGAATGAGGTCACCTACCTATGGACTTAAACATAAACAATAATCTATGATTAAGGAGTATGCACACTACATGAAATGTGGCTTGTGTCTATGTTATTATTCATTCATTTTTTATTCCTGTTATTGAAACAAATAAACAAAATAAGAAATTACATAACATTACACAGTTTCACGTCTGTATTCCTGAAGGGTTAGAGGTGTATTTTTTCCACCCACGTTTCACTATGTTTAATTCCCACGTAACAGCACAGCAATCAGCACCGTTAATACGTTTTTATTCAGTTTTAACAACAAAACAACACAAAACAGGAGCAAAGATTCACCATCGATTCCGCAACAAACCAACCGGGATTGAGCCACAGAACAGTATAATACTGTCTATGAGCGTGAAATGGCGCGAACGCCGAACTGTTGCTGACGTTTTCTTTGTGGTTTATGGCCTGGACTCTATGCATGCTTGACGCATCGTCGCATGGCTCACGCAACACATCGAATCGTTGCTCGTCGATATAAAAATGACATCACTGCCTCGGAGTTAGCCCTTGATTAAGAAACGAGTCCAGAGGGCCTTCCATCAACTTTTAATAAGCGATGCGAATCCGATGCAGTTCTGTTTAGGTACCTAAACTGAATCACTCAAATTCGTACCATGAAGTGCCTTTTACTGAATGACGTTTGGATCGCTTATGAAGAATGAACGAAATAAAATTGCGTTTCGAATCCTAAAAATACAATAAAAAATTGCGCAATTGCGTCAAATTATAAACCATTGAGCCCTTTTCTATACATATTAAATAATAGTAATATTAATAAATATAGTTCTTTGAATCACAAATTAAATGTTTGCTTATGTGTTTTCGTAAAAATAACGAGTTATGAACGCACCTCCATTGATGTTTGATTTGACAGGACCACAGAGTACATTTTTTTTAAATCGTTTTTGCAAACAGGCTCTAGCCCGGGCCCTTACTGCCTCGTCTTTAGTAATTTCATTATTGGTATTTATTTTCAGTATTTTGTTTTACAAAAAAGTGCAGTAAAGTATTCTCATCTCATCTTTAATCAATAAATTTTTTCTTTTCTCTCTTTTCACTATTTTTTAAATATTATTAACAACACGATTCACTTTCCTCTAAGGAAGTAGCAACTTTTTTCGAATCGGTCACTTTGACAAATAAGCTATCCAGTTTAGGTTGTAATAACACCTCATGGTACGAATGAACGAACGAACTAAATCAGTTTTCGATTCAGTTGATATCATTTTTGACATTCAATTGACATCATTGCGATTTAATCAGTTGATTTTAGGTTGACCTAAATTAGATAGCTCTAATCACGTCGCGGTACGAAATAGCAAAGCAGTTCATTTTAGGTTGTCAATTGAATCGCAATAAGAGTTCATGGTAGGCCCGCAGGACGTCGAATGCGAACCATGTCGGTTTGTAAATTTCGTTTTCACCAACACCCGATTTGTAGGATTCTTTCACCATTTTTCTATATTTTCTGTAACTCGCAAAAAGAGAATCTTTCTTCTTTTTGAGATCGCCTACTGCTATCTCCATTGATTCTCCAAGTCTGTTCCATGCATCGTGGTTTAAACTTTTATCTTTGTAGTTCCGATGTTTAGTATCTCACAACATGGGCTCGGATTGAAAGTATTCGATAAATTTCAACTCAAGTTCGTCATTCCACATTTTGAAAAGAAAACAAACTTTTTAAAACAAATAATACGATATGGACTATCGTCTACTCAACGCAGCTCACTAATCGGCACTGAGAAAAAACGTGAGTGTGATAGTCTTCTCTTTTCTCGCCCGAGAAATCCTTTGAAGCGGCCAAAAATACCGACAACCATCGGAGAATAGTCGAGCGCGAGAACGAGACAGCGAGAAACTCCTCACACTCACGCTTCTCGGGTGTTCTCGGCGTGAGTCTGTATGGGCTACAAAAATTCCATTTCACGTTCGTTACCACCACCACACATTTTGACGCGTCTTTACCTAAACAAAATCAGCCGGCAACTGCGTGACACGAGTGTGTACACGTTCGCTCTGGCCGGGTGATGGTTCTGGTAGCTGTTCGGGCGACGGGTCGGGTGAGCTGGGCGAAGAATATTGTTTTACACTCGTGCTTGGCTCCAGCAGCCGCTTCTTCTGTCTTGCTTTCAATATTTCCTTTGGGTTCTGAAATAAGAGTGTTCGTAATCAACAACATATCAACTGTAGACTGCATGTTTTTCAATGATATGTTTAGGATTCATAAATTTAAGACATTTTAATCTTTGCTTTTCATTAAAACAAAAACGCTGCTTTATTTGATTTACACTCTCCATATAAAAGACGATGCATTTTTTCCTTTAAACTGTACTATTTCCGTTTCATTCATTCTAGCCACAAAGTCTTGTTTCAATAACAGGAAAAAAACATTGCCATTTTTTCCAATTGGTACATGGTTTTGTTTATATTCATATTCTTAATTCAAAATTTTGTTCTCTAAATCCAAGTTAAGATCCTTGCTCCTGTTTTTTTCACCTTCAGTTAGCTGCAGTAATTCTGGTTGGATAAAATATTCCAAGATAGTTTTGTGTGTTGTAAAAATCCGTTCATATAACAAATAAAGTTTCGGACTTTCTGATTGCATTTCTTCATGAATGTCATGGAAATAGGGCAACACATAATCCAAAAAATTTAAGTATAGCTCTGTTGAAGGATCCATAGACTTCACATGGATGGTCTGAGCTGCAAGTAGCCTGCCATTCAAAACAGCATTTTGGAAATATAGCATATAACATTAAAGCTGGAAGCTGTTCTAAAAGCCGTTTGACCACAGGAAGTAGAGACAACCATCTTGTTTGAGCTGGGTGTAGAAAGTCCGGTAACTTGGAATGAAATATTTCATGCATCTTCGGAAAGTGTCTATAATAATAGTTACCTTTTGTTTCCAAATTTCGCTGAGGGGCCGGATGATGGTTCTGGTAGATGTTCGGGCGACGGGTCGGGTGAGCTGGGCGAAGAATATTGTTTTACACTCGTGCTTGGCTCCAGCAGCCGCTTCTTCTGTCTCGCTTTCAATATTTCTTTTGGGTTCTGAAATAAGAGTGTTCGTACACACTAAAAACTTTATCTTCTCTGATTAATGACCAATTTACACAACTCAAATTGAAGTCACCCACTATGACTAAGTTAGGGTTATTTTCACAAACAGAATTCCATTGATCTAAACAGAGATCCAGTATATTGCGATTAATTGGTGGTGGTAAGTATACGGCACACAGAGTCAATCGGTTTTGAGATTTAGATTCAGGAAAATCGAGGGAGACCCAGATATCCTCATAGTAGCTTTCCCAACATTGCATGCGTTTCGACCTATATTTATTTTTTACAGCTATTAAAACACCTCCACCCTCCTTTCTATTGTAAAAATTACCGTTTTCTCGATCTCTCCTGTATATCGTGTACCTATCGTCAAATAGCTCGTGTAATAAAATACTTTCATTGAGCCATGTTTCAACCAATATTACAATATCGTAATCGTTACAAGAAATTTGAGTATAGAAACTATGTGTTTTAGTGCACAAGCCTCGGACATTCTGATAGAAAATTTTTAAATTATAGAATTTTACTGAAATAAAAGCTAGTGATACATTACTTATACAAATACAGAAAAAAAAATAACAATAGAAAAACTTAAATAATTTTGTCTAAGAAGCTAGTATCTTTATCCATATACAACGTGAAGCAGAAAGGGTATAACATGCCTTCAATGGTACGTTATTTGGGTCATATGCAATAGTATGGTGATGTTTAAGTTTTAATAAATAAATTAAAAAAAAGAAAAAGACTTCCCTACGAAATAAAAATATTATTTTTCAATATCTTTTCTTAGACAACCCTAAATTTAAAGAGACTGCCAGTTTCAGGCGGGGCCTTTGTTTATAAACAGAATGAGGTCACCTACCTATGGACTTAAACATAAACAATAATCTATGATTAAGGAGTATGCACACTACATGAAATGTGGCTTGTGTCTATGTTATTATTCATTCATTTTTTATTCCTGTTATTGAAACAAATAAACAAAATAAGAAATTACATAACATTACACAGTTTCACGTCTGTATTCCTGAAGGGTTAGAGGTGTATTTTTTCCACCCACGTTTCACTATGTTTAATTCCCACGTAACAGCACAGCAATCAGCACCGTTAATACGTTTTTATTCAGTTTTAACAACAAAACAACACAAAACAGGAGCAAAGATTCACCATCGATTCCGCAACAAACCAACCGGGATTGAGCCACAGAACAGTATAATACTGTCTATGAGCGTGAAATGGCGCGAACGCCGAACTGTTGCTGACGTTTTCTTTGTGGTTTATGGCCTGGACTCTATGCATGCTTGACGCATCGTCGCATGGCTCACGCAACACATCGAATCGTTGCTCGTCGATATAAAAATGACATCACTGCCTCGGAGTTAGCCCTTGATTAAGAAACGAGTCCAGAGGGCCTTCCATCAACTTTTAATAAGCGATGCGAATCCGATGCAGTTCTGTTTAGGTACCTAAACTGAATCACTCAAATTCGTACCATGAAGTGCCTTTTACTGAATGACGTTTGGATCGCTTATGAAGAATGAACGAAATAAAATTGCGTTTCGAATCCTAAAAATACAATAAAAAATTGCGCAATTGCGTCAAATTATAAACCATTGAGCCCTTTTCTATACATATTAAATAATAGTAATATTAATAAATATAGTTCTTTGAATCACAAATTAAATGTTTGCTTATGTGTTTTCGTAAAAATAACGAGTTATGAACGCACCTCCATTGATGTTTGATTTGACAGGACCACAGAGTACATTTTTTTTAAATCGTTTTTGCAAACAGGCTCTAGCCCGGGCCCTTACTGCCTCGTCTTTAGTAATTTCATTATTGGTATTTATTTTCAGTATTTTGTTTTACAAAAAAGTCCAGTAAAGTATTTACAAGTTCGTCATTCCACATTTTGAAAAGAAAACAAACTTTTTAAAACAAATAATACGATATGGACTATCGTCTACTCAACGCAGCTCACTAATCGGCACTGAGAAAAAACGTGAGTGTGATAGTCTTCTCTTTTCTCGCCCGAGAAATCCTTTGAAGCGGCCAAAAATACCGACAACCATCGGAGAATAGTCGAGCGCGAGAACGAGACAGCGAGAAACTCCTCACACTCACGCTTCTCGGGTGTTCTCGGCGTGAGTCTGTATGGGCTACAAAAATTCCATTTCACGTTCGTTACCACCAGACCACATTTTGACGCGTCTTTACCTAAACAAAATCAGCCGGCAACTGCGTGACACGAGTGTGTACACGTTCGCTCTGGCCGGATGATGGTTCTGGTAGATGTTCGGGCGACGGGTCGGGTGAGCTGGGCGAAGAATATTGTTTTACACTCGTGCTTGGCTCCAGCAGCCGCTTCTTCTGTCTCGCTTTCAATATTTCTTTTGGGTTCTGAAATAAGAGTGTTCGTACACACTAAAAACTTTATCTTCTCTGATTAATGACCAATTTACACAACTCAAATTGAAGTCACCCACTATGACTAAGTTAGGGTTATTTTCACAAACAGAATTCCATTGATCTAAACAGAGATCCAGTATATTGCGATTAATTGGTGGTGGTAAGTATACGGCACACAGAGTCAATCGGTTTTGAGATTTAGATTCAGGAAAATCGAGGGAGACCCAGATATCCTCATAGTAGCTTTCCCAACATTGCATGCGTTTCGACCTATATTTATTTTTTACAGCTATTAAAACACCTCCACCCTCTTTTCTATTGTAAAAATTACCGTTTTCTCGATCTCTCCTGTATATCGTGTACCTATCGTCAAATAGCTCGTGTAATAAAATACTTTCATTGAGCCATGTTTCAACCAATATTACAATATCGTAATCGTTACAAGAAATTTGAGTATAGAAACTATGTGTTTTAGTGCACAAGCCTCGGACATTCTGATAGAAAATTTTTAAATTATAGAATTTTACTGAAATAAAAGCTAGTGATATATTACTTATACAAATACAGAAAAAAAAATAACAATAGAAAAACTTAAATAATTTTGTCTAAGAAGCTAGTATCTTTATCCATATACAACGTGAAGCAGAAAGGGTATAACATGCCTTCAATGGTACGTTATTTGGGTCATATGCAATAGTATGGTGATGTTTAAGTTTTAATAAATAAATTAAAAAAAAGAATGAACGAAATAAAATTGCGTTTCGAATCCTAAAAATACAATTAAAAATTGCGCAATTGCGTCAAATTATAAACCATTGAGCCCTTTTCTATACATATTAAATAATAGTAATATTAATAAATATAGTTCTTTGAATCACAAATTAAATGTTTGCTTATGTGTTTTCGTAAAAATAACGAGTTATGAACGCACCTCCATTGATGTTTGATTTGACAGGACCACAGAGTACATTTTTTTTAAATCGTTTTTGCAAACAGGCTATAGCCCGGGCCCTTACTGCCTCGTCTTTAGTAATTTCATTATTGGTATTTATTTTCAGTATTTTGTTTTACAAAAAAGTCCAGTAAAGTATTCTCATCTCATCTTTAATCAATAAATTTTTTCTTTTCTCTCTTTTCACTATTTTTTAAATATTATTAACAACACGATTCACTTTCCTCTAAGGAAGTAGCAACTTTTTTCGAATCGGTCACTTTGACAAATAAGCTATCCAGTTTAGGTTGTAATAACACCTCATGGTACGAATGAACGAACGAACTAAATCAGTTTGCGATTCAGTTGATATCATTTTTGACATTCAATTGACATCATTGCGATTTAATCAGTTGATTTGACGTCAACCTAAATTAGATAGCTCTAATCACGTCGCGGTACGAAATAGCAAAGCAGTTCATTTTAGGTTGTCAATTGAATCGCAATAAGAGTTCATGGTAGGCCCGCAGGACGTCGAATGCGAACCATGTCGGTTTGTAAATTTCGTTTTCACCAACACCCGATTTGTAGGATTCTTTCACCATTTTTCTATATTTTCTGTAACTCGCAAAAAGAGAATCTTTCTTCTTTTTGAGATCGCGTACTGCTATCTCCATTGATTCTCCAAGTCTGTTCCATGCATCGTGGTTTAAACTTTTATCTTTGTAGTTCCGATGTTTAGTATCTCACAACATGGGCTCGGATTGAAAGTATTCGATAAATTTCAACTCAAGTTCGTCATTCCACATTTTGAAAAGAAAACAAACTTTTAAAAACAAATAATACGATATGGACTATCGTCTACTCAACGCAGCTCACTAATCGGCACTGAGAAAAAACGTGAGTGTGATAGTCTTCTCTTTTCTCGCCCGAGAAATCCTTTGAAGCGGCCAAAAATACCGACAACCATCGGAGAATAGTCGAGCGCGAGAACGAGACAGCGAGAAACTCCTCACACTCACGCTTCTCGGGTGTTCTCGGCGTGAGTCTGTATGGGCTACAAAAATTCCATTTCACGTTCGTTACCACCAGACCACATTTTGACGCGTCTTTACCTAAACAAAATCAGCCGGCAACTGCGTGACACGAGTGTGTACACGTTCGCTCTGGCCGGATGATGGTTCTGGTAGATGTTCGGGCGACGGGTCGGGTGAGCTGGGCGAAGAATATTGTTTTACACTCGTGCTTGGCTCCAGCAGCCGCTTCTTCTGTCTCGCTTTCAATATTTCTTTTGGGTTCTGAAATAAGAGTGTTCGTACACACTAAAAACTTTATCTTCTCTGATTAATGACCAATTTACACAACTCAAATTGAAGTCACCCACTATGACTAAGTTAGGGTTATTTTCACAAACAGAATTCCATTGATCTAAACAGAGATCCAGTATATTGCGATTAATTGGTGGTGGTAAGTATACGGCACACAGAGTCAATCGGTTTTGAGATTTAGATTCAGGAAAATCGAGGGAGACCCAGATATCCTCATAGTAGCTTTCCCAACATTGCATGCGTTTCGACCTATATTTATTTTTTACAGCTATTAAAACACCTCCACCCTCTTTTCTATTGTAAAAATTACCGTTTTCTCGATCTCTCCTGTATATCGTGTACCTATCGTCAAATAGCTCGTGTAATAAAATACTTTCATTGAGCCATGTTTCAACCAATATTACAATATCGTAATCGTTACAAGAAATTTGAGTATAGAAACTATGTGTTTTAGTGCACAAGCCTCGGACATTCTGATAGAAAATTTTTAAATTATAGAATTTTACTGAAATAAAAGCTAGTGATACATTACTTATACAAATACAGAAAAAAAAATAACAATAGAAAAACTTAAATAATTTTGTCTAAGAAGCTAGTACCTTTATCCATATACAACGTGAAGCAGAAAGGGTATAACATGCCTTCAATGGGTTATTTGGGTCATATGCAATAGTATGGTGATGTTTAAGTTTTAATAAATAAATTAAAAAAAAGAAAAAGACTTCCCTACGAAATAAAAATATTATTTTTCAATATCTTTTCTTAGACAACCCTAAATTTAAAGAGACTGCCAGTTTCAGGCGGGGCCTTTGTTTATAAACAGAATGAGGTCACCTACCTATGGACTTAAACATAAACAATAATCTATGATTAAGGAGTATGCACACTACATGAAATGTGGCTTGTGTCTATGTTATTATTCATTCATTTTTTATTCCTGTTATTGAAACAAATAAACAAAATAAGAAATTACATAACATTACACAGTTTCACGTCTGTATTCCTGAAGGGTTAGAGGTGTATTTTTTCCACCCACGTTTCACTATGTTTAATTCCCACGTAACAGCACAGCAATCAGCACCGTTAATACGTTTTTATTCAGTTTTAACAACAAAACAACACAAAACAGGAGCAAAGATTCACCATCGATTCCGCAACAAACCAACCGGGGTTGAGCCACAGAACAGTATAATACTGTCTATGAGCGTGAAATGGCGCGAACGCCGAACTGTTGCTGACGTTTTCTTTGTGGTTTATGGCCTGGACTCTATGCATGCTTGACGCATCGTCGCATGGCTCACGCAACACATCGAATCGTTGCTCGTCGATATAAAAATGACATCACTGCCTCGGAGTTAGCCCTTGATTAAGAAACGAGTCCAGAGGGCCTTCCATCAACTTTTAATAAGCGATGCGAATCCGATGCAGTTCTGTTTAGGTACCTAAACTGAATCACTCAAATTCGTACCATGAAGTGCCTTTTACTGAATGACGTTTGGATCGCTTATGAAGAATGAACGAAATAAAATTGCGTTTCGAATCCTAAAAATACAATAAAAAATTGCGCAATTGCGTCAAATTATAAACCATTGAGCCCTTTTCTATACATATTAAATAATAGTAATATTAATAAATATAGTTCTTTGAATCACAAATTAAATGTTTGCTTATGTGTTTTCGTAAAAATAACGAGTTATGAACGCACCTCCATTGATGTTTGATTTCACAGGACCACAGAGTACATTTTTTTTAAATCGTTTTTGCAAACAAAAAAAATAACAATAGAAAAACTTAAATAATTTTGTCTAAGAAGCTAGTATCTTTATCCATATACAACGTGAAGCAGAAAGGGTATAACATGCCTTCAATGGTACGTTATTTGGGTCATATGCAATAGTATGGTGATGTTTAAGTTTTAATAAATAAATTAAAAAAAAGAAAAAGACTTCCCTACGAAATAAAAATATTATTTTTCAATATCTTTTCTTAGACAACCCTAAATTTAAAGAGACTGCCAGTTTCAGGCGGGGCCTTTGTTTATAAACAGAATGAGGTCACCTACCTATGGACTTAAACATAAACAATAATCTATGATTAAGGAGTATGCACACTACATGAAATGTGGCTTGTGTCTATGTTATTATTCATTCATTTTTTATTCCTGTTATTGAAACAAATAAACAAAATAAGAAATTACATAACATTACACAGTTTCACGTCTGTATTCCTGAAGGGTTAGAGGTGTATTTTTTCCACCCACGTTTCACTATGTTTAATTCCCACGTAACAGCACAGCAATCAGCACCGTTAATACGTTTTTATTCAGTTTTAACAACAAAACAACACAAAACAGGAGCAAAGATTCACCATCGATTCCGCAACAAACCAACCGGGATTGAGCCACAGAACAGTATAATACTGTCTATGAGCGTGAAATGGCGCGAACGCCGAACTGTTGCTGACGTTTTCTTTGTGGTTTATGGCCTGGACTCTATGCATGCTTGACGCATCGTCGCATGGCTCACGCAACACATCGAATCGTTGCTCGTCGATATAAAAATGACATCACTGCCTCGGAGTTAGCCCTTGATTAAGAAACGAGTCCAGAGGGCCTTCCATCAACTTTTAATAAGCGATGCGAATCCGATGCAGTTCTGTTTAGGTACCTAAACTGAATCACTCAAATTCGTACCATGAAGTGCCTTTTACTGAATGACGTTTGGATCGCTTATGAAGAATGAACGAAATAAAATTGCGTTTCGAATCCTAAAAATACAATTAAAAATTGCGCAATTGCGTCAAATTATAAACCATTGAGCCCTTTTCTATACATATTAAATAATAGTAATATTAATAAATATAGTTCTTTGAATCACAAATTAAATGTTTGCTTATGTGTTTTCGTAAAAATAACGAGTTATGAACGCACCTCCATTGATGTTTGATGTGACAGGACCACAGAGTACATTTTTTTTAAATCGTTTTTGCAAACAGGCTATAGCCCGGGCCCTTACTGCCTCGTCTTTAGTAATTTCATTATTGGTATTTATTTTCAGTATTTTGTTTTACAAAAAAGTCCAGTAAAGTATTCTCATCTCATCTTTAATCAATAAATTTTTTCTTTTCTCTCTTTTCACTATTTTTTAAATATTATTAACAACACGATTCACTTTCCTCTAAGGAAGTAGCAACTTTTTTCGAATCGGTCACTTTGACAAATAAGCTATCCAGTTTAGGTTGTAATAACACCTCATGGTACGAATGAACGAACGAACTAAATCAGTTTGCGATTCAGTTGATATCATTTTTGACATTCAATTGACATCATTGCGATTTAATCAGTTGATTTGACGTCAACCTAAATTATATAGCTCTAATCACGTCGCGGTACGAAATAGCAAAGCAGTTCATTTTAGGTTGTCAATTGAATCGCAATAAGAGTTCATGGTAGGCCCGCAGGACGTCGAATGCGAACCATGTCGGTTTGTAAATTTCGTTTTTACCAACACCCGATTTGTAGGATTCTTTCACCATTTTTCTATATTTTCTGTAACTCGCAAAAAGAGAATCTTTCTTCTTTTTGAGATCGCGTACTGCTATCTCCATTGATTCTCCAAGTCTGTTCCATGCATCGTGGTTTAAACTTTTATCTTTGTAGTTCCGATGTTTAGTATCTCACAACATGGGCTCGGATTGAAAGTATTCGATAAATTTCAACTCAAGTTCGTCATTCCACATTTTGAAAAGAAAACAAACTTTTTAAAACAAATAATACGATATGGACTATCGTCTACTCAACGCAGCTCACTAATCGGCACTGAGAAAAAACGTGAGTGTGATAGTCTTCTCTTTTCTCGCCCGAGAAATCCTTTGAAGCGGCCAAAAATACCGACAACCATCGGAGAATAGTCGAGCGCGAGAACGAGACAGCGAGAAACTCCTCACACTCACGCTTCTCGGGTGTTCTCGGCGTGAGTCTGTATGGGCTACAAAAATTCCATTTCACGTTCGTTACCACCACCACACATTTTGACGCGTCTTTACCTAAACAAAATCAGCCGGCAACTGCGTGACACGAGTGTGTACACGTTCGCTCTGGCCGGGTGATGGTTCTGGTAGCTGTTCGGGCGACGGGTCGGGTGAGCTGGGCGAAGAATATTGTTTTACACTCGTGCTTGGCTCCAGCAGCCGCTTCTTCTGTCTTGCTTTCAATATTTCCTTTGGGTTCTGAAATAAGAGTGTTCGTAATCAACAACATATCAACTGTAGACTGCATGTTTTTCAATGATATGTTTAGGATTCATAAATTTAAGACATTTTAATCTTTGCTTTTCATTAAAACAAAAACGCTGCTTTATTTGATTTACACTCTCCATATAAAAGACGATGCATTTTTTCCTTTAAACTGTACTATTTCCGTTTCATTCATTCTAGCCACAAAGTCTTGTTTCAATAACAGGAAAAAAACATTGCCATTTTTTTCAATTGGTAAATGGTTTTGTTTATTTTCATATTCTTAATTCAAAATTTTGTTCTCTAAATCCAAGTTAAGATCCTTGCTCCTGTTTTTTTCACCTTCAGTTAGCTGCAGTAATTCTGGTTGGATAAAATATTCCAAGATAGTTTTGTGTGTTGTAAAAATCCGTTCATATAACAAATAAACTTTCGGACTTTCTGATTGCATTTCTTCATGAATGTCATGGAAATAGGGCAACACATAATCCAAAAAATTTAAGTATAGCTCTGTTGAAGGATCCATAGACTTCACATGGATGGTCTGAGCTGCAAGTAGCCTGCCATTCAAAACAGCATTTTGGAAATATAGCATATAACATTAAAGCTGGAAGCTGTTCTAAAAGCCGTTTGACCACAGGAAGTAGAGACAACCATCTTGTTTGAGCTGGGTGTAGAAAGTCCGGTAACTTGGAATGAAATATTTCATGCATCTTCGGAAAGTGTCTATAAGTGATAGTTACCTTTTGTTTCCAAATTTCGTTGAGGGGCCGGGTGATGGTTCTGGTAGATGTTCGGGCGACGGGTCGGGTGAGCTGGGCGAAGAATATTGTTTTACACTCGTGCTTGGCTCCAGCAGCCGCTTCTTCTGTCTCGCTTTCAATATTTCTTTTGGGTTCTGAAATAAGAGTGTTCGTACTATTACACACTAAAACCTTTATCTTCTCTGATTAATGACCAATTTACACAACTCAAATTGAAGTCTAGTTTGCACACCGGGGATTCCAATAAGGGTACTAATTAATTTATTGTTAGGGTTCGTTTTATTGAATTTTATAATGCCTGCTAACATTTCATCACGTAGTCTAGAATTAGTTAATTCTACAATAATTGACCTCGGGCTATTTGTATCACGTTGTAGCTTTGCAACCCTTGTGCAGTTTACAATATGTTTTTCATTAATGTCTCATTTTATAACCTTCCCTGTTTTAGTTACAATGTTAATTAAGTTTTCGTTTTTCTTCCCAGGTACACATTGTAATTCTAAATTTTTAGCTCGGGAATGTTGCTCCAAGTGGTTCAATCTAATATTTAGATCAGAAACTGTTGTTTTTAGGTTGATGTTTTAAATTTTCAGCGTTTCCAAAGCCTCTTGGATGTTTTTATGTTCCTTAAGGACTTCCTCAAATCGTTCATTCATATGCTCCATAGATTTAATAGTTTCTGACATTTCATTTTGTATAGGTTTTAGTTTTGCATTCAATGCCTCATTCAGAGTTCTATTCTATTTAGACAACATGTCATTAAATTGTTTTTGTATTATTTCCTGAACGATCCCACTGACATCTTCACGCGTTAGAAGATTGTCACGGCTAATATTCGGAGGGGAATTAACGGCTTGCCTTTTATTGCCTCTAGTTGTGGTTACATTGCGGATAGGAGTATTACCATTTTTTATTCCTTTTGGAACCTGCATTACACAGCTAGGGCATTTCCACGACAAACTTCTTTTAGGAGTCATCAGATTCTCATCTAAGCCAACACAGACAAAGTGGTACAATTCCTTACACTTAAAACAAGTAAGGAAATTTTCTCCTTCAAAAACTTCTTGACAACAACCCCACTTATGTGAGTGAGAAGCCATGTTGATAAAGTGAGCGTAACTGAGTTTGTTATTTTATTTTTATTAAATAAAAAGAAAGACTAAATATAATAACAAAAAAAATTTTTTTTGAGCACAGGATACGAACTCGATACTTTTGACTCTGGAGGCTCTTTCAATACCGTTGCGCTATCTGCGTCTCTCCGATTACGTTGAAATGTCCAATCGTATTCCTAATATAAAATTATTTCGGTAGGTTATTATATTGCTTAAATTTCATGTGGTTCATTCAATTATATATCTGATACGCATAGTGACAATGTCAAATTGTAAAGTAGTGTTCAAATTGGCGCAGAATGCAACGCTCGTCACCAAAAGTCCGGTAACTTGGAATGAAATATTTCATGCATCTTCGGAAAGTGTCTATAAGTGATAGTTACCTTTTGTTTCCAAATTTCGCTGAGGGGCCGGATGATGGTTCTGGTAGATGTTCGGGCGACGGGTCGGGTGAGCTGGGCGAAGAATATTGTTTTACACTCGTGCTTGGCTCCAGCAGCCGCTTCTTCTGTCTCGCTTTCAATATTTATTTTGGGTTCTGAAATAAGAGTGTTCGTACACACTAAAAACTTTACCTTCTCTGATTAATGACCAATTTACACAAGTCAAATTGAAGTCACCCACTATGACTAAGTTAGGGTTATTTTCACAAACAGAATTCCATTGATCTAAACAGAGATCCAGTATATTGCGATTAATTGGTGGTGGTAAGTATACGGCACACAGAGTCAATCGGTTTTGAGATTTAGATTCAGGAAAATCGAGGGAGACCCAGATATCCTCATAGTAGCTTTCCCAACATTGCATGCGTTTCGACCTATATTTATTTTTTACAGCTATTAAAACACCTCCACCCTCTTTTCTATTTTAAAAATTACCGTTTTCTCAATCTCTCCTGTATATCGTGTACCTATCGTCAAATAGCTCGTGTAATAAAATACTTTCATTGAGCCATGTTTCAACCAATATTACAATATCGTAATCGTTACAAGAAATTTGAGTATAGAAACTATGTGTTTTTGTGCACAAGCCTCGGACATTCTGATAGAAAATTTTTAAATTATAGAATTTTACTGAAATAAAAGCTAGTGATACATTACTTATACAAATACAGAAAAAAAAATAACAATAGAAAAACTTAAATAATTTTGTCTAAGAAGCTAGTATCTTTATCCATATACAACGTGAAGCAGAAAGGGTATAACATGCCTTCAATGGTACGTTATTTGGGTCATATGCAATAGTATGGTGATGTTTAAGTTTTAATAAATAAATTAAAAAAAAGAAAAAGACTTCCCTACGAAATAAAAATATTATTTTTCAATATCTTTTCTTAGACAACCCTAAATTTAAAGAGACTGCCAGTTTCAGGCGGGGCCTTTGTTTATAAACAGAATGAGGTCACCTACCTATGGACTTAAACATAAACAATAATCTATGATTAAGGAGTATGCACACTACATGAAATGTGGCTTGTGTCTATGTTATTATTCATTCATTTTTTATTCCTGTTATTGAAACAAATAAACAAAATAAGAAATTACATAACATTACACAGTTTCACGTCTGTATTCCTGAAGGGTTAGAGGTGTATTTTTTCCACCCACGTTTCACTATGTTTAATTCCCACGTAACAGCACAGCAATCAGCACCGTTAATACGTTTTTATTCAGTTTTAACAACAAAACAACACAAAACAGGAGCAAAGATTCACCATCGATTCCGCAACAAACCAACCGGGGTTGAGCCACAGAACAGTATAATACTGTCTATGAGCGTGAAATGGCGCGAACGCCGAACTGTTGCTGACGTTTTCTTTGTGGTTTATGGCCTGGACTCTATGCATGCTTGACGCATCGTCGCATGGCTCACGCAACACATCGAATCGTTGCTCGTCGATATAAAAATGACATCACTGCCTCGGAGTTAGCCCTTGATTAAGAAACGAGTCCAGAGGGCCTTCCATCAACTTTTAATAAGCGATGCGAATCCGATGCAGTTCTGTTTAGGTACCTAAACTGAATCACTCAAATTCGTACCATGAAGTGCCTTTTACTGAATGACGTTTGGATCGCTTATGAAGAATGAACGAAATAAAATTGCGTTTCGAATCCTAAAAATACAATAAAAAATTGCGCAATTGCGTCAAATTATAAACCATTGAGCCCTTTTCTATACATATTAAATAATAGTAATATTAATAAATATAGTTCTTTGAATCACAAATTAAATGTTTGCTTATGTGTTTTCGTAAAAATAACGAGTTATGAACGCACCTCCATTGATGTTTGATTTGACAGGACCACAGAGTACATTTTTTTTAAATCGTTTTTGCAAACAGGCTATAGCCCGGGCCCTTACTGCCTCGTCTTTAGTAATTTCATTATTGGTATTTATTTTCAGTATTTTGTTTTACAAAAAAGTCCAGTAAAGTATTCTCATCTCATCTTTAATCAATAAATTTTTTATTTTCTCTCTTTTCACTATTTTTAAATATTATTAACAACACGATTCACTTTCCTCTAAGGAAGTAGCAACTTTTTTCGAATCGGTCACTTTGACAAATAAGCTATCCAGTTTAGGTTGTAATAACACCTCATGGTACGAATGAACGAACGAACTAAATCAGTTTGCGATTCAGTTGATATCATTTTTGACATTCAATTGACATCATTGCGATTTAATCAGTTGATTTGACGTCAACCTAAATTATATAGCTCTAATCACGTCGCGGTACGAAATAGCAAAGCAGTTCATTTTAGGTTGTCAATTGAATCGCAATAAGAGTTCATGGTAGGCCCGCAGGACGTCGAATGCGAACCATGTCGGTTTGTAAATTTCGTTTTCACCAACACCCGATTTGTAGGATTCTTTCACCATTTTTCTATATTTTCTGTAACTCGCAAAAAGAGAATCTTTCTTCTTTTTGAGATCGCGTACTGCTATCTCCATTGATTCTCCAAGTCTGTTCCATGCATCGTGGTTTAAACTTTTATCTTTGTAGTTCCGATGTTTAGTATCTCACAACATGGGCTCGGATTGAAAGTATTCGATAAATTTCAACTCAAGTTCGTCATTCCACATTTTGAAAAGAAAACAAACTTTTTAAAACAAATAATACGATATGGACTATCGTCTACTCAACGCAGCTCACTAATCGGCACTGAGAAAAAACGTGAGTGTGATAGTCTTCTCTTTTCTCGCCCGAGAAATCCTTTGAAGCGGCCAAAAATACCGACAACCATCGGAGAATAGTCGAGCGCGAGAACGAGACAGCGAGAAACTCCTCACACTCACGCTTCTCGGGTGTTCTCGGCGTGAGTCTGTATGGGCTACAAAAATTCCATTTCACGTTCGTTACCACCACCACACATTTTGACGCGTCTTTACCTAAACAAAATCAGCCGGCAACTGCGTGACACGAGTGTGTACACGTTCGCTCTGGCCGGGTGATGGTTCTGGTAGCTGTTCGGGCGACGGGTCGGGTGAGCTGGGCGAAGAATATTGTTTTACACTCGTGCTTGGCTCCAGCAGCCGCTTCTTCTGTCTTGCTTTCAATATTTCCTTTGGGTTCTGAAATAAGAGTGTTCGTAATCAACAACATATCAACTGTAGACTGCATGTTTTTCAATGATATGTTTAGGATTCATAAATTTAAGACATTTTAATCTTTGCTTTTCATTAAAACAAAAACGCTGCTTTATTTGATTTACACTCTCCATATAAAAGACGATGCATTTTTTCCTTTAAACTGTACTATTTCCGTTTCATTCATTCTAGCCACAAAGTCTTGTTTCAATAACAGGAAAAAAACATTGCCATTTTTTTCAATTGGTAATTGGTTTTGTTTATTTTCATATTCTTAATTCAAAATTTTGTTCTCTAAATCCAAGTTAAGATCCTTGCTCCTGTTTTTTTCACCTTCAGTTAGCTGCAGTAATTCTGGTTGGATAAAATATTCCAAGATAGTTTTGTGTGTTGTAAAAATCCGTTCATATAACAAATAAAGTTTCGGACTTTCTGATTGCATTTCTTCATGAATGTCATGGAAATAGGGCAACACATAATCCAAAAAATTTAAGTATAGCTCTGTTGAAGGATCCATAGACTTCACATGGATGGTCTGAGCTGCAAGTAGCCTGCCATTCAAAACAGCATTTTGGAAATATAGCATATAACATTAAAGCTGGAAGCTGTTCTAAAAGCCGTTTGACCACAGGAAGTAGAGACAACCATCTTGTTTGAGCTGGGTGTAGAAAGTCCGGTAACTTGGAATGAAATATTTCATGCATCTTCGGAAAGTGTCTATAAGTGATAGTTACCTTTTGTTTCCAAATTTCGCTGAGGGGCCGGATGATGGTTCTGGTAGATGTTCGGGCGACGGGTCGGGTGAGCTGGGCGAAGAATATTGTTTTACACTCGTGCTTGGCTCCAGCAGCCGCTTCTTCTGTCTCGCTTTCAATATTTCTTTTGGGTTCTGAAATAAGAGTGTTCGTACACACTAAAAACTTTATCTTCTCTGATTAATGACCAATTTACACAACTCAAATTGAAGTCACCCACTATGACTAAGTTAGGGTTATTTTCACAAACAGAATTCCATTGATCTAAACAGAGATCCAGTATATTGCGATTAATTGGTGGTGGTAAGTATACGGCACACAGAGTCAATCGGTTTTGAGATTTAGATTCAGGAAAATCGAGGGAGACCCAGATATCCTCATAGTAGTTTTCCCAACATTGCATGCGTTTCGACCTATATTTATTTTTTACAGCTATTAAAACACCTCCACCCTCTTTTCTATTGTAAAAATTACCGTTTTCTCGATCTCTCCTGTATATCGTGTACCTATCGTCAAATAGCTCGTGTAATAAAATACTTTCATTGAGCCATGTTTCAACCAATATTACAATATCGTAATCGTTACAAGAAATTTGAGTATAGAAACTATGTGTTTTAGTGCACAAGCCTCGGACATTCTGATAGAAAATTTTTAAATTATAGAATTTTACTGAAATAAAAGCTAGTGATACATTACTTATACAAATACAGAAAAAAAAATAACAATAGAAAAACTTAAATAATTTTGTCTCAGAAGCTAGTATCTTTATCCATATACAACGTGAAGCAGAAAGGGTATAACATGCCTTCAATGGTACGTTATTTGGGTCATATGCAATAGTATGGTGATGTTTAAGTTTTAATAAATAAATTAAAAAAAAGAAAAAGACTTCCCTACGAAATAAAAATATTATTTTTCAATATCTTTTCTTAGACAACCCTAAATTTAAAGAGACTGCCAGTTTCAGGCGGGGCCTTTGTTTATAAACAGAATGAGGTCACCTACCTATGGACTTAAACATAAACAATAATCTATGATTAAGGAGTATGCACACTACATGAAATGTGGCTTGTGTCTATGTTATTATTCATTCATTTTTTATTCCTGTTATTGAAACAAATAAACAAAATAAGAAATTACATAACATTACACAGTTTCACGTCTGTATTCCTGAAGGGTTAGAGGTGTATTTTTTCCACCCACGTTTCACTATGTTTAATTCCCACGTAATAGCACAGCAATCAGCACCGTTAATACGTTTTTATTCAGTTTTAACAACAAAACAACACAAAACAGGAGCAAAGATTCACCATCGATTCCGCAACAAACCAACCGGGATTGAGCCACAGAACAGTATAATACTGTCTATGAGCGTGAAATGGCGCGAACGCCGAACTGTTGCTGACGTTTTCTTTGTGGTTTATGGCCTGGACTCTATGCATGCTTGACGCATCGTCGCATGGCTCACGCAACACATCGAATCGTTGCTCGTCGATATAAAAATGACATCACTGCCTCGGAGTTAGCCCTTGATTAAGAAACGAGTCCAGAGGGCCTTCCATCAACTTTTAATAAGCGATGCGAATCCGATGCAGTTCTGTTTAGGTACCTAAACTGAATCACTTAAATTCGTACCATGAAGTGCCTTTTACTGAATGACGTTTGGATCGCTTATGAAGAATGAACGAAATAAAATTGCGTTTCGAATCCTAAAAATACAATAAAAAATTGCGCAATTGCGTCAAATTATAAACCATTGAGCCCTTTTCTATACATATTAAATAATAGTAATATTAATAAATATAGTTCTTTGAATCACAAATTAAATGTTTGCTTATGTGTTTTCGTAAAAATAACGAGTTATGAACGCACCTCCATTGATGTTTGATTTGACAGGACCACAGAGTACATTTTTTTTAAATCGTTTTTGCAAACAGGCTATAGCCCGGGCCCTTACTGCCTCGTCTTTAGTAATTTCATTATTGGTATTTATTTTCAGTATTTTGTTTTACAAAAAAGTCCAGTAAAGTATTCTCATCTCATCTTTAATCAATAAATTTTTTCTTTTCTCTCTTTTCACTATTTTTTAAATATTATTAACAACACGATTCACTTTCCTCTAAGGAAGTAGCAACTTTTTTCGAATCGGTCACTTTGACAAATAAGCTATCCAGTTTAGGTTGTAATAACACCTCATGGTACGAATGAACGAACGAACTAAATCAGTTTGCGATTCAGTTGATATCATTTTTGACATTCAATTGACATCATTGCGATTTAATCAGTTGATTTGACGTCAACCTAAATTAGATAGCTCTAATCACGTCGCGGTACGAAATAGCAAAGCAGTTCATTTTAGGTTGTCAATTGAATCGCAATAAGAGTTCATGGTAGGCCCGCAGGACGTCGAATGCGAACCATGTCGGTTTGTAAATTTCGTTTTCACCAACACCCGATTTGTAGGATTCTTTCACCATTTTTCTATATTTTCTGTAACTCGCAAAAAGAGAATCTTTCTTCTTTTTGAGATCGCGTACTGCTATCTCCATTGATTCTCCAAGTCTGTTCCATGCATCGTGGTTTAAACTTTTATCTTTGTAGTTCCGATGTTTAGTATCTCACAACATGGGCTCGGATTGAAAGTATTCGATAAATTTCAACTCAAGTTCGTCATTCCACATTTTGAAAAGAAAACAAACTTTTTAAAACAAATAATACGATATGGACTATCGTCTACTCAACGCAGCTCACTAATCGGCACTGAGAAAAAACGTGAGTGTGATAGTCTTCTCTTTTCTCGCCCGAGAAATCCTTTGAAGCGGCCAAAAATACCGACAACCATCGGAGAATAGTCGAGCGCGAGAACGAGACAGCGAGAAACTCCTCACACTCACGCTTCTCGGGTGTTCTCGGCGTGAGTCTGTATGGGCTACAAAAATTCCATTTCACGTTCGTTACCACCACCACACATTTTGACGCGTCTTTACCTAAACAAAATCAGCCGGCAACTGCGTGACACGAGTGTGTACACGTTCGCTCTGGCCGGGTGATGGTTCTGGTAGCTGTTCGGGCGACGGGTCGGGTGAGCTGGGCGAAGAATATTGTTTTACACTCGTGCTTGGCTCCAGCAGCCGCTTCTTCTGTCTTGCTTTCAATATTTCCTTTGGGTTCTGAAATAAGAGTGTTCGTAATCAACAACATATCAACTGTAGACTGCATGTTTTTCAATGATATGTTTAGGATTCATAAATTTAAGACATTTTAATCTTTGCTTTTCATTAAAACAAAAACGCTGCTTTATTTGATTTACACTCTCCATATAAAAGACGATGCATTTTTTCCTTTAAACTGTACTATTTCCGTTTCATTCATTCTAGCCACAAAGTCTTGTTTCAATAACAGGAAAAAAACATTGCCATTTTTTCCAATTGGTACATGGTTTTGTTTATATTCATATTCTTAATTCAAAATTTTGTTCTCTAAATCCAAGTTAAGATCCTTGCTCCTGTTTTTTTCACCTTCAGTTAGGTGCAGTAATTCTGGTTGGATAAAATATTCCAAGATAGTTTTGTGTGTTGTAAAAATCCGTTCATATAACAAATAAACTTTCGGACTTTCTGATTGCATTTCTTCATGAATGTCATGGAAATAGGGCAACACATAATCCAAAAAATTTAAGTATAGCTCTGTTGAAGGATCCATAGACTTCACATGGATGGTCTGAGCTGCAAGTAGCCTGCCATTCAAAACAGCATTTTGGAAATATAGCATATAACATTAAAGCTGGAAGCTGTTCTAAAAGCCGTTTGACCACAGGAAGTAGAGACAACCATCTTGTTTGAGCTGGGTGTAGAAAGTCCGGTAACTTGGAATGAAATATTTCATGCATCTTCGGAAAGTGTCTATAAGTGATAGTTACCTTTTGTTTCCAAATTTCGTTGAGGGGCCGGGTGATGGTTCTGGTAGATGTTCGGGCGACGGGTCGGGTGAGCTGGGCGAAGAATATTGTTTTACACTCGTGCTTGGCTCCAGCAGCCGCTTCTTCTGTCTCGCTTTCAATATTTCTTTTGGGTTCTGAAATAAGAGTGTTCGTACTATTACACACTAAAACCTTTATCTTCTCTGATTAATGACCAATTTACACAACTCAAATTGAAGTCTAGTTTGCACACCGGGGATTCCAATAAGGGTACTAATTAATTTATTGTTAGGGTTCGTTTTATTGAATTTTATAATGCCTGCTAACATTTCATCACGTAGTCTAGAATTAGTTAATTCTACAATAATTGACCTCGGGCTATTTGTATCACGTTGTAGCTTTGCAACCCTTGTGCAGTTTACAATATGTTTTTCATTAATGTCTCATTTTATAACCTTCCCTGTTTTAGTTACAATGTTAATTAAGTTTTCGTTTTTCTTCCCAGGTACACATTGTAATTCTAAATTTTTAGCTCGGGAATGTTGCTCCAAGTGGTTCAATCTAATATTTAGATCAGAAACTGTTGTTTTTAGGTTGATGTTTTAAATTTTCAGCGTTTCCAAAGCCTCTTGGGTGTTTTTATGTTCCTTAAGGACTTCCTCAAATCGTTCATTCATATGCTCCATAGATTTAATAGTTTCTGACATTTCATTTTGTATAGGTTTTAGTTTTGTATTCAATGCCTCATTCAGAGTTCTATTCTATTTAGACAACATGTCATTAAATTGTTTTTGTATTATTTCCTGAACGATCCCACTGACATCTTCACGCGTTAGAAGATTGTCACGGCTAATATTCGGAGGGGAATTAACGGCTTGCCTTTTATTGCCTCTAGTTGTGGTTACATTGCGGATAGGAGTATTATCATTTTTTATTCCTTTTGGAACCTGCATTACACAGCTAGGGCATTTCCACGACAAACTTCTTTTAGGAGTCATCAGATTCTCATCTAAGCCAACACAGACAAAGTGGTACAATTCCTTACACTTAAAACAAGTAAGGAAATTTTCTCCTTCAAAAACTTCTTGACAACAACCCCACTTATGTGAGTGAGAAGCCATGTTGATAAAGTGAGCGTAACTGAGTTTGTTATTTTATTTTTCTTAAATAAAAAGAAAGACTAAATATAATAACAAAAAAAATTTTTTTTTGAGCACAGGATATGAACTCGATACTTTTGACTCGTGAGGCTCTTTCAATACCGTTGCGCTATCTGCGTCTCTCCGATTACGTTGAAATGTCCAATCGTATTCCTAATATAAAATTATTTCGGTAGGTTATTATATTGCTTAAATTTCATGTGGTTCATTCAATTTTATATCTGATACGCATATTGACAATGTCAAATTGTAAAGTAGTGTTCAAATTGGCGCAGAATGCAACGCTCGTCACCAAAAGTCCGGTAACTTGGAATGAAATATTTCATGCATCTTCGGAAAGTGTCTATAAGTGATAGTTACCTTTTGTTTCCAAATTTCGCTGAGGGGCCGGATGATGGTTCTGGTAGATGTTCGGGCGACGGGTCGGGTGAGCTGGGCGAAGAATATTGTTTTACTGTCGTGCTTGGCTCCAGCAGCCGCTTCTTCTGTCTCGCTTTCAATATTTCTTTTGGGTTCTGAAATAAGAGTGTTCGTACACACTAAAAACTTTATCTTCTCTGATTAATGACCAATTTACACAACTCAAATTGAAGTCACCCACTATGACTAAGTTAACTGACTAAGTAAGGGTTATTTTCACAAACAGAATTCCATTGATCTAAACAGAGATCCAGTATATTGCGATTAATTGGTGGTGGTAAGTATACGGCACACAGAGTCAATCGGTTTTGAGATTTAGATTCAGGAAAATCGAGGGAGACCCAGATATCCTCATAGTAGCTTTCCCAACATTGCATGCGTTTCGACCTATATTTATTTTTTACAGCTATTAAAACACCTCCACCCTCTTTTCTATTGTAAAAATTACCGTTTTCTCGATCTCTCCTGTATATCGTGTACCTATCGTCAAATAGCTCGTGTAATAAAATACTTTCATTGAGCCATGTTTCAACCAATATTACAATATCGTAATCGTTACAAGAAATTTGAGTATAGAAATTATGTGTTTTTGTGCACAAGCCTCGGACATTCTGATAGAAAATTTTTAAATTATAGAATTTTACTGAAATAAAAGCTAGTGATAGATTACTTATACAAATACAGAAAAAAAAATAACAATAGAAAAACTTAAATAATTTTGTCTAAGAAGCTAGTATCTTTATCCATATACAACGTGAAGCAGAAAGGGTATAACATGCCTTCAATGGTACGTTATTTGGGTCATATGCAATAGTATGGTGATGTTTAAGTTTTAATAAATAAATTAAAAAAAAGAAAAAGACTTCCCTACGAAATAAAAATATTATTTTTCAATATCTTTTCTTAGACAACCCTAAATTTAAAGAGACTGCCAGTTTCAGGCGGGGCCTTTGTTTATAAACAGAATGAGGTCACCTACCTATGGACTTAAACATAAACAATAATCTATGATTAAGGAGTATGCACACTACATGAAATGTGGCTTGTGTCTATGTTATTATTCATTCATTTTTTATTCCTGTTATTGAAACAAATAAACAAAATAAGAAATTACATAACATTACACAGTTTCACGTCTGTATTCCTGAAGGGTTAGAGGTGTATTTTTTCCACCCACGTTTCACTATGTTTAATTCCCACGTAACAGCACAGCAATCAGCACCGTTAATACGTTTTTATTCAGTTTTAACAACAAAACAACACAAAACAGGAGCAAAGATTCACCATCGATTCCGCAACAAACCAACCGGGGTTGAGCCACAGAACAGTATAATACTGTCTATGAGCGTGAAATGGCGCGAACGCCGAACTGTTGCTGACGTTTTCTTTGTGGTTTATGGCCTGGACTCTATGCATGCTTGACGCATCGTCGCATGGCTCACGCAACACATCGAATCGTTGCTCGTCGATATAAAAATGACATCACTGCCTCGGAGTTAGCCCTTGATTAAGAAACGAGTCCAGAGGGCCTTCCATCAACTTTTAATAAGCGATGCGAATCCGATGCAGTTCTGTTTAGGTACCTAAACTGAATCACTCAAATTCGTACCATGAAGTGCCTTTTACTGAATGACGTTTGGATCGCTTATGAAGAATGAACGAAATAAAATTGCGTTTCGAATCCTAAAAATACAATAAAAAATTGCGCAATTGCGTCAAATTATAAACCATTGAGCCCTTTTCTATACATATTAAATAATAGTAATATTAATAAATATAGTTCTTTGAATCACAAATTAAATGTTTGCTTATGTGTTTTCGTAAAAATAACGAGTTATGAACGCACCTCCATTGATGTTTGATTTGACAGGACCACAGAGTACATTTTTTTTAAATCGTTTTTGCAAACAGGCTCTAGCCCGGGCCCTTACTGCCTCGTCTTTAGTAATTTCATTATTGGTATTTATTTTCAGTATTTTGTTTTACAAAAAAGTCCAGTAAAGTATTCTCATCTCATCTTTAATCAATAAATTTTTTCTTTTCTCTCTTTTCACTATTTTTTAAATATTATTAACAACACGATTCACTTTCCTCTAAGGAAGTAGCAACTTTTTTCGAATCGGTCACTTTGACAAATAAGCTATCCAGTTTAGGTTGTAATAACACCTCATGGTACGAATGAACGAACGAACTAAATCAGTTTGCGATTCAGTTGATATCATTTTTGACATTCAATTGACATCATTGCGATTTAATCAGTTGATTTGACGTCAACCTAAATTAGATAGCTCTAATCACGTCGCGGTACGAAATAGCAAAGCAGTTCATTTTAGGTTGTCAATTGAATCGCAATAAGAGTTCATGGTAGGCCCGCAGGACGTCGAATGCGAACCATGTCGGTTTGTAAATTTCGTTTTCACCAACACCCGATTTGTAGGATTCTTTCACCATTTTTCTATATTTTCTGTAACTCGCAAAAAGAGAATCTTTCTTCTTTTTGAGATCGCGTACTGCTATCTCCATTGATTCTCCAAGTCTGTTCCATGCATCGTGGTTTAAACTTTTATCTTTGTAGTTCCGATGTTTAGTATCTCACAACATGGGCTCGGATTGAAAGTATTCGATAAATTTCAACTCAAGTTCGTCATTCCACATTTTGAAAAGAAAACAAACTTTTTAAAACAAATAATACGATATGGACTATCGTCTACTCAACGCAGCTCACTAATCGGCACTGAGAAAAAACGTGAGTGTGATAGTCTTCTCTTTTCTCGCCCTAGAAATCCTTTGAAGCGGCCAAAAATACCGACAACCATCGGAGAATAGTCGAGCGCGAGAACGAGACAGCGAGAAACTCCTCACACTCACGCTTCTCGGGTGTTCTCGGCGTGAGTCTGTATGGGCTACAAAAATTCCATTTCACGTTCGTTACCACCAGACCACATTTTGACGCGTCTTTACCTAAACAAAATCAGCCGGCAACTGCGTGACACGAGTGTGTACACGTTCGCTCTGGCCGGGTGATGGTTCTGGTAGCTGTTCGGGCGACGGGTCGGGTGAGCTGGGCGAAGAATATTGTTTTACACTCGTGCTTGGCTCCAGCAGCCGCTTCTTCTGTCTTGCTTTCAATATTTCCTTTGGGTTCTGAAATAAGAGTGTTCGTAATCAACAACATATCAACTGTAGACTGCATGTTTTTCAATGATATGTTTAGGATTCATAAATTTAAGACATTTTAATCTTTGCTTTTCATTAAAACAAAAACGCTGCTTTATTTGATTTACACTCTCCATATAAAAGACGATGCATTTTTTCCTTTAAACTGTACTATTTCCGTTTCATTCATTCTAGCCACAAAGTCTTGTTTCAATAACAGGAAAAAAACATTGCCATTTTTTTCAATTGGTAAATGGTTTTGTTTATTTTCATATTCTTAATTCAAAATTTTGTTCTCTAAATCCAAGTTAAGATCCTTGCTCCTGTTTTTTTCACCTTCAGTTAGGTGCAGTAATTCTGGTTGGATAAAATATTCCAAGATAGTTTTGTGTGTTGTAAAAATCCGTTCATATAACAAATAAAGTTTCGGACTTTCTGATTGCATTTCTTCATGAATGTCATGGAAATAGGGCAACACATAATCCAAAAAATTTAAGTATAGCTCTGTTGAAGGATCCATAGACTTCACATGGATGGTCTGAGCTGCAAGTAGCCTGCCATTCAAAACAGCATTTTGGAAATATAGCATATAACATTAAAGCTGGAAGCTGTTCTAAAAGCCGTTTGACCACAGGAAGTAGAGACAACCATCTTGTTTGAGCTGGGTGTAGAAAGTCCGGTAACTTGGAATGAAATATTTCATGCATCTTCGGAAAGTGTCTATAAGTGATAGTTACCTTTTGTTTCCAAATTTCGCTGAGGGGCCGGATGATGGTTCTGGTAGATGTTCGGGCGACGGGTCGGGTGAGCTGGGCGAAGAATATTGTTTTACACTCGTGCTTGGCTCCAGCAGCCGCTTCTTCTGTCTCGCTTTCAATATTTCTTTTGGGTTCTGAAATAAGAGTGTTCGTACTATTACACACTAAAACCTTTATCTTCTCTGATTAATGACCAATTTACACAACTCAAATTGAAGTCTAGTTTGCACACCGGGGATTCCAATAAGGGTACTAATTAATTTATTGTTAGGGTTCGTTTTATTGAATTTTATAATGCCTGCTAACATTTCATCACGTAGTCTAGAATTAGTTAATTCTACAATAATTGACCTCGGGCTATTTGTATCACGTTGTAGCTTTGCAACCCTTGTGCAGTTTACAATATGTTTTTCATTAATGTCTCATTTTATAACCTTCCCTGTTTTAGTTACAATGTTAATTAAGTTTTCGTTTTTCTTCCCAGGTACACATTGTATTTCTAAATTTTTAGCTCGGGAATGTTGCTCCAAGTGGTTCAATCTAATATTTAGATCAGAAACTGTTGTTTTTAGGTTGATGTTTTAAATTTTCAGCGTTTCCAAAGCCTCTTGGGTGTTTTTATGTTCCTTAAGGACTTCCTCAAATCGTTCATTCATATGCTCCATAGATTTAATAGTTTCTGACATTTCATTTTGTATAGGTTTTAGTTTTGTATTCAATGCCTCATTCAGAGTTCTATTCTATTTAGACAACATGTCATTAAATTGTTTTTGTATTATTTCCTGAACGATCCCACTGACATCTTCACGCGTTAGAAGATTGTCACGGCTAATATTCGGAGGGGAATTAACGGCTTGCCTTTTATTGCCTCTAGTTGTGGTTACATTGCGGATAGGAGTATTATCATTTTTTATTCCTTTTGGAACCTGCATTACACAGCTAGGGCATTTCCACGACAAACTTCTTTTAGGAGTCATCAGATTCTCATCTAAGCCAACACAGACAAAGTGGTACAATTCCTTACACTTAAAACAAGTAAGGAAATTTTCTCCTTCAAAAACTTCTTGACAACAACCCCACTTATGTGAGTGAGAAGCCATGTTGATAAAGTGAGCGTAACTGAGTTTGTTATTTTATTTTTCTTAAATAAAAAGAAAGACTAAATATAATAACAAAAAAAATTTTTTTTTGAGCACAGGATATGAACTCGATACTTTTGACTCGTGAGGCTCTTTCAATACCGTTGCGCTATCTGCGTCTCTCCGATTACGTTGAAATGTCCAATCGTATTCCTAATATAAAATTATTTCGGTAGGTTATTATATTGCTTAAATTTCATGTGGTTCATTCAATTTTATATCTGATACGCATATTGACAATGTCAAATTGTAAAGTAGTGTTCAAATTGGCGCAGAATGCAACGCTCGTCACCAAAAGTCCGGTAACTTGGAATGAAATATTTCATGCATCTTCGGAAAGTGTCTATAAGTGATAGTTACCTTTTGTTTCCAAATTTCGCTGAGAGGCCGGATGATGGTTCTGGTAGATGTTCGGGCGACGGGTCGGGTGAGCTGGGCGAAGAATATTGTTTTACTGTCGTGCTTGGCTCCAGCAGCCGCTTCTTCTGTCTCGCTTTCAATATTTCTTTTGGGTTCTGAAATAAGAGTGTTCGTACACACTAAAAACTTTATCTTCTCTGATTAATGACCAATTTACACAACTCAAATTGAAGTCACCCACTATGACTAAGTTAGGGTTATTTTCACAAACAGAATTCCATTGATCTAAACAGAGATCCAGTATATTGCGATTAATTGGTGGTGGTAAGTATACGGCACACAGAGTCAATCGGTTTTGAGATTTAGATTCAGGAAAATCGAGGGAGACCCAGATATCCTCATAGTAGCTTTCCCAACATTGCATGCGTTTCGACCTATATTTATTTTTTACAGCTATTAAAACACCTCCACCCTCTTTTCTATTGTAAAAATTACCGTTTTCTCTATCTCTCCTGTATATCGTGTACCTATCGTCAAATAGCTCGTGTAATAAAATACTTTCATTGAGCCATGTTTCAACCAATATTACAATATCGTAATCGTTACAAGAAATTTGAGTATAGAAACTATGTGTTTTAGTGCACAAGCCTCGGACATTCTGATAGAAAATTTTTAAATTATAGAATTTTACTGAAATAAAAGCTAGTGATACATTACTTATACAAATACAGAAAAAAAAAAATAACAATAGAAAAACTTAAATAATTTTGTCTAAGAAGCTAGTATCTTTATCCATATACAACGTGAAGCAGAAAGGGTATAACATGCCTTCAATGGTACGTTATTTGGGTCATATGCAATAGTATGGTGATGTTTAAGTTTTAATAAATAAATTAAAAAAAAGAAAAAGACTTCCCTACGAAATAAAAATATTATTTTTCAATATCTTTTCTTAGACAACCCTAAATTTAAAGAGACTGCCAGTTTCAGGCGGGGCCTTTGTTTATAAACAGAATGAGGTCACCTACCTATGGACTTAAACATAAACAATAATCTATGATTAAGGAGTATGCACACTACATGAAATGTGGCTTGTGTCTATGTTATTATTCATTCATTTTTTATTCCTGTTATTGAAACAAATAAACAAAATAAGAAATTACATAACATTACACAGTTTCACGTCTGTATTCCTGAAGGGTTAGAGGTGTATTTTTTCCACCCACGTTTCACTATGTTTAATTCCCACGTAACAGCACAGCAATCAGCACCGTTAATACGTTTTTATTCAGTTTTAACAACAAAACAACACAAAACAGGAGCAAAGATTCACCATCGATTCCGCAACAAACGAACCGGGATTGAGCCACAGAACAGTATAATACTGTCTATGAGCGTGAAATGGCGCGAACGCCGAACTGTTGCTGACGTTTTCTTTGTGGTTTATGGCCTGGACTCTATGCATGCTTGACGCATCGTCGCATGGCTCACGCAACACATCGAATCGTTGCTCGTCGATATAAAAATGACATCACTGCCTCGGAGTTAGCCCTTGATTAAGAAACGAGTCCAGAGGGCCTTCCATCAACTTTTAATAAGCGATGCGAATCCGATGCAGTTCTGTTTAGGTACCTAAACTGAATCACTCAAATTCGTACCATGAATTGCCTTTTACTGAATGACGTTTGGATCGCTTATGAAGAATGAACGAAATAAAATTGCGTTTCGAATCCTAAAAATACAATAAAAAATTGCGCAATTGCGTCAAATTATAAACCATTGAGCCCTTTTCTATACATATTAAATAATAGTAATATTAATAAATATAGTTCTTTGAATCACAAATTAAATGTTTGCTTATGTGTTTTCGTAAAAATAACGAGTTATGAACGCACCTCCATTGATGTTTGATTTGACAGGACCACAGAGTACATTTTTTTTAAATCGTTTTTGCAAACAGGCTCTAGCCCGGGCCCTTACTGCCTCGTCTTTAGTAATTTCATTATTGGTATTTATTTTCAGTATTTTGTTTTACAAAAAAGTCCAGTAAAGTATTCTCATCTCATCTTTAATCAATAAATTTTTTCTTTTCTCTCTTTTCACTATTTTTTAAATATTATTAACAACACGATTCACTTTCCTCTAAGGAAGTAGCAACTTTTTTCGAATCGGTCACTTTGACAAATAAGCTATCCAGTTTAGGTTGTAATAACACCTCATGGTACGAATGAACGAACGAACTAAATCAGTTTGCGATTCAGTTGATATCATTTTTGACATTCAATTGACATCATTGCGATTTAATCAGTTGATTTGACGTCAACCTAAATTAGATAGCTCTAATCACGTCGCGGTACGAAATAGCAAAGCAGTTCATTTTAGGTTGTCAATTGAATCGCAATAAGAGTTCATGGTAGGCCCGCAGGACGTCGAATGCGAACCATGTCGGTTTGTAAATTTCGTTTTCACCAACACCCGATTTGTAGGATTCTTTCACCATTTTTCTATATTTTCTGTAACTCGCAAAAAGAGAATCTTTCTTCTTTTTGAGATCGCGTACTGCTATCTCCATTGATTCTCCAAGTCTGTTCCATGCATCGTGGTTTAAACTTTTATCTTTGTAGTTCCGATGTTTAGTATCTCACAACATGGGCTCGGATTGAAAGTATTCGATAAATTTCAACTCAAGTTCGTCATTCCACATTTTGAAAAGAAAACAAACTTTTTAAAACAAATAATACGATATGGACTATCGTCTACTCAACGCAGCTCACTAATCGGCACTGAGAAAAAACGTGAGTGTGATAGTCTTCTCTTTTCTCGCCCGAGAAATTCTTTGAAGCGGCCAAAAATACCGACAACCATCGGAGAATAGTCGAGCGCGAGAACGAGACAGCGAGAAACTCCTCACACTCACGCTTCTCGGGTGTTCTCGGCGTGAGTCTGTATGGGCTACAAAAATTCCATTTCACGTTCGTTACCACCACCACACATTTTGACGCGTCTTTACCTAAACAAAATCAGCCGGCAACTGCGTGACACGAGTGTGTACACGTTCGCTCTGGCCGGGTGATGGTTCTGGTAGCTGTTCGGGCGACGGGTCGGGTGAGCTGGGCGAAGAATATTGTTTTACACTCGTGCTTGGCTCCAGCAGCCGCTTCTTCTGTCTTGCTTTCAATATTTCCTTTGGGTTCTGAAATAAGAGTGTTCGTAATCAACAACATATCAACTGTAGACTGCATGTTTTTCAATGATATGTTTAGGATTCATAAATTTAAGACATTTTAATCTTTGCTTTTCATTAAAACAAAAACGCTGCTTTATTTGATTTACACTCTCCATATAAAAGACGATGCATTTTTTCCTTTAAACTGTACTATTTCCGTTTCATTCATTCTAGCCACAAAGTCTTGTTTCAATAACAGGAAAAAAACATTGCCATTTTTTTCAATTGGTACATGGTTTTGTTTATTTTCATATTCTCAATTCAAAATTTTGTTCTCTAAATCCAAGTTAAGATCCTTGCTCCTGTTTTTTTCACCTTCAGTTAGGTGCAGTAATTCTGGTTGGATAAAATATTCCAAGATAGTTTTGTGTGTTGTAAAAATCCGTTCATATAACAAATAAACTTTCGGACTTTCTGATTGCATTTCTTCATGAATGTCATGGAAATAGGGCAACACATAATCCAAAAAATTTAAGTATAGCTCTGTTGAAGGATCCATAGACTTCACATGGATGGTCTGAGCTGCAAGTAGCCTGCCATTCAAAACAGCATTTTGGAAATATAGCATATAACATTAAAGCTGGAAGCTGTTCTAAAAGCCGTTTGACCACAGGAAGTAGAGACAACCATCTTGTTTGAGCTGGGTGTAGAAGTTTTGGGCTATTTTGGATATAATTGTATACATCTTTTGTAAAATCCTCTAAACCCATCGGAAGAGTTTTACAGGCATAAAAGAAGCACACAAATGAAACGAGTGGCAAATACACTTCATCATGAATGAACAATGAATGGTGTGAACAAAACATAGTATTTGCACCATCAGCCGCAAACCCAATCATGTTCTCTTTGTAAGGAATATTTTCATTATCAAAATATTCTTTTCATTTATTATGTAATGCAGAGGCAGTGCCCTTTACAATTGGTATTAAACATAAAAAATTATCTTCCACATTGAAATTTACTGCTGTTCTGGCAATAAGCCAAGTGTTTTATTGTTTATTTGTCTGTGCTTTCATCAACAATCAAAGAAAATTTTTCAGTTTGTAAAGTCTTAAGTAATTCACTGTGAGATAATTTTCCTGTTACATTCGTAACAATGGCTTGTGCCTTAGTTTTTCAAATGTAATTTCTTTGGCTATTTCAAAGTCCGACCAAACATTTTGAATAAAGTTCTTTAGGTCACCAGAAAAATAATATTATTTGAATACCTATAGTGTCCTAATTAAAATTAATTTGTTGTGAATGAAATACAACAAAACAGAGCCTACATTTAGTAAATAACGAATTTGTAGACCAAGCCACTACTAACCAGCAATTATAAAAGTTAGATTGCCAAAAAACAAGCCATTCTTATTTCTCCAAATTTAATTTTTATTCTCAAATGACTTTTTTGACGGAGTTAGCTCAAACTGGGTGATTGATAGTTGACTTGCTATACCTGAAAACAAATAGTTAACTTTTCAAAAGATTGGTGTTATATATAATCAAAAAATAGATAAAACGAAAATGCGTAAAATTATTATTTAAAATATATACATGTACTATCATGATAAATTAATAAATTTTTAGTAATTTCGTTTGTAAGATTTTAATTAATTATTCAATATTAATTAAACTAAACTGAGCATAAAACCACGGAATAAAAGTTCACCTTTCACACATGCTACGCGCTTTAAACTATTTGCATGTTTATTTAGAATAAATCTTCCACCAGCACACTTAAGATCACACCTACATGATTTACAATAAAAATATCCTTCACCCTTGGTACTTTCTTGAAGCCAACCTGCAAATTCCTTCCCATAATTTCGAATATTTTTGGTCATAGTGTCTTTTTCTAGCTTTTCGTGGCGGAGTTCCTAACCTAGAACTCTGTGCAACGCTTTCGCTGCTGTCAGAATCCATTATATAAATAAATGCACGCAACACAGAACAAACAGCAATCAGCACCGTTAATACGTAGTTATTCAGTTTTAACAACAAAACAACACAAAACAGGAGCAAAGATTCACCATCGATTCCGCAACATACCAACCGGGATTGAGCCACAGAACAGTATAATAATGTCTATGAGCGTGAAATGCCCGGGCCCGAGTGGGTGGAGCAGGGTAGAGGGGTGTGTACGTTTTTAAGTCCTCTCGCGAAGTGTCATAGGGAATTGTCGCGGGTGTTAAGCGATTCGAGCTTTTTGTTCCATTCGTTGGAAGTGAGAGATTTGATTTTAAAAGATATTTGGTTTTGGAGTGAATTAATAATAGTGTTAAACCGACGCGTATGAAGTCTCTGTGCATGATGTCGGTATTGATTTTTTAGTTTGATAAGTCTTGTAATGTCGTGTGGGAGTTTGTTTGTTTGTTTCGGTGTGAAAGTCGAGATGTTCGCGTTACGGTCTTCGATTATAGCGTCAGTCAGTGTTTGTATGGTGTTGTCCACTAATTCGGGTTGGTGTAACTTTAAGCAGCCGGGGAAGAGGAGGGCTTCGTTAATATGTTTTTTATAATTGTGCCATTTACAATTACCGTATTTAAAGATAGGTCGCGAGATGCGCGCATCTCGCGACCTATCTTTAAATACGGTCCCGCGGGAAGAGGCTATTAATTTCGAAAATAATGGGACAATGGTCCGAGATAACGTCTTGGGTCAGTGGGTCTGTAACGTTTGTGATGTTTTTAGCAAGTTGCAATTTAGCGGCAGAGTGCCTAGGGTTGGAGGGGAGGTGGGTCGCTTTGTCGGGAATTAAAATATTATATTCGTGACCTGCAAAGTGATTGAATAGACGAGATCCATTGGGATTCGCTCGACTGCTATCCCAATGTCTATGACGGGCGTTAAAATCTCCGGAACAGATGACGGTGTTGCCGAGAGAGAGAGCTTTCGCGATGGCTGTCGTGATTCTACTGTCTTGTCTAGGGCAATAGAAGTTAATTATTGTTATGGGTGTCTGTGCGTGGGGAGACTCTAATCTAATTGCAATTATATCGCATATATCATGTTCCACCGGTATCAGTGAATGATGCGGTATATTTGACTTAACAAAAATTGCGATACCACCTCGGGCGCGAGTGTCTGTCCGTCCGTCACGTCTGTAACAGGTGTAACCGGGAATTGAAAAACGACGTGTGTTTCTTGTATGAGTGTAATGTCGATGTTGTGTGTACCAAGGAAATTTATGAGTTCTCTTTTCCTAGTCACAATACCGTTCTGTTAAGCGACGCTTCTCGTAGAGGACGAGCAGTGCCAGTCGGGGGAGGGGTTGGCGTCTCTTCATCCATGGATGCTCAGGAACTCGAATACTGTGATGATTTGCTCCTCGTAGCTCATGCTGCGGCAGAGCATAGGTTTCAGCTGACCTGCGATTTTAAGTTTAAGTTAAGTTTTATTGTTTCGTGTGTGGACATTTCCTCAGAGTGCCAGACTCTTCGGTAGTTTTAAGGGGTGAGGAGTCTCTCTCGACTCTTTTAAAAACACCTGGCATAGGGCCAGTGGGCTTAAGGCCTGGGAAGACATGTCTTCCGGACTGAGTGCCCGAGAGGGGCGGCGGTCCGGCAGTGGACCGCGTTGTGGGTGGCTGAAGGCCTGACGGTGACGGGGCGGTCCCGGTCATGACTGCGTTCCACCCTCGGCCGTTCGCCATGTTCGATTTGAACAGGCGGGGCTGGGGTGGTGCGCTTTGTCGGCTCTGGAAGCGCTCCTGGCGCTCCTTGACTGCCGCAAGGTAGATGCGGCGTTGGGGGCACTGGCGGTACGAGGCCGTATGTTCGCCGCCGCAGTTGCAGCACCGGACCGGAGCGTCCTCCCTCTGGCCGCACTCCGCTGTAAGGTGGGTTCCGGTGCACTTGACGCAGCGGGTGGCCCGGTTGCAGTTCCGTTCTGCATGCCCGAATGTCTGGCACCTGGAACACATAGTAGTATTTATTGTTGGATTTGTATTTATAAATTCGCACCGATTGGTGACAAATATATTTTATTTTTCTTAACGCACCGGTGTTAGTGCTCTTCGGGAGCGTCACTTGGTACCTTGGTACCAGTGCCGCTCGGCATTTCTCCAAATCAAATTGACTTTAGACATGATGATTGGAGTAGGCCTCACCTGTGAGGGTTTGGCCGATACCTGAGTTCCCGGTGTCTCCCGTACCGGGAGCGGCTTGAATACGTTGGCCGTCGCCAACGGCTTGGGGCGTCCGTTGTCCGGGCGCGGCTTGGCCGCACGTCGCCGCGTCACGGCGATCCAGACCAGCAGCGAGGCCGGGCTATCCGTTTCCATCTCGGTGATCACCTTCGCCGAGGGTTGCTCTCCGGGGCTAGGACAGCGCCTCTTCATTTGCTGCCGTGCAGCGGCTGGCCGGAGTCCAGCTCCGGCGGCGAGGCCGGGCTATCCGTTTCCATCTCGGTGATCACCTTCGCCGAGGGTTGCTCTCCGGGGCTAGGACAGCCCCTCTTCATTTCCTGCGGCACGAAACAGTCACTGATATTAAGATATTCTAACAACTGCTTCGAAAAAAACAAACTTAAAAAACGCGCATATAATTAATAATTGGCTAGCCGCACACACGCAATAATATTGTCAAATCAAGTTTGTCAATTTGTTTTAACAATATATGCCTCCGCATATTTCTCAATATTATTGCCAATATTTACTAATTTTAAAAGGCTCAGTCACGAACTGATCTTTGATCTACGCGGAAGTATGGATAATAAAAAAAAAAATGTGTCATATTGTGTATGGCAATAAGCCTGTTAAATAAGAAACCGCGAACTAAAAAAAACGATGGATTAAATAATGGATGCGAAAAAGAACGGAATTGAGCCACTTCCAATTAATTAATGAATTAAGACTCACAGAAAAAGATGATTTTAAAAATTATTTTAGAATGACAGAAAGAAGCTATCAAAAAATTTTGTCTTTAATATCACCATACATAAAAAAACAAGATACACTTATGCGGTAATCTTTAACTAATGAAGAAAAATTAGCAGTTACTCTCCGTTTCTTAGCCACAGGGAGAAGTTTTGAAGACTTAAAATATTCAGTAATTATATCACCCCGAGCTATAAGTGCAGCTGTTATGGAGACATGTCAAGCATTAATTTACATCTTGAGAGATTATATCAAGGTAAGTAAAAGTACAATAATTTTAATCAATATTTTTATTAAAAAAAATAATTAAGACAAAAGTTATTAATTATTACAGAGCTTCCTACAATCAAAACTTTTACACTAAAAAACAATTTATATACATAAATTAAATTAAAATTTGTCAATGAAATCTTTGATACTGATTTTTGCAGAAGCCTCCTTAGTATCACAATGTATGTCACTGTCATACAAAGTGTCTTGATTGCCCAAATTGAGTGAGATGAGTTGTCGTGATGGGTTCTCTCTGGGCTTTAATATGATCTGAGATGGATCACCAGAACTGTATAGCGTTGCAGTTTCATTAGGGTACACAGTAGTTTGATTCAATGCCTGTTTTTGAGAGAAATCAAAGTGTTTAACTGTAGCAGGTTGTGATGCAGGTTGCGGTGATGGATTTGATTGGTAAGAAATGATGCTATTCTGCGTACTTGGTGATGCTAGTGGTGATGGTATGAAATATGTGCTGGTAGGTGTTGCTGAATATGGATGTGGAGATGCATTACTTTTTGTAGACTCATTTATTTTTATGGAATTATTATTCAAATTACCAAGTTCTGCTTCAAACAAAATATCATTTATTGCTTTTTCCGCACACAGTTTTTGGTTTCTAGATAATTTTCGTAATTTTGAAGCCCACAATTTGGCTAAGTGATATTCTTCCTGGTCTTCAGAATGAATATTTTCGTTCTCAGTTTTTTCTAAAAATGACACTGCTCGTTCCATAAAAGTTTGATAATCAATGCCACTAACTTTCTTTTTCTTTGGTTAGGTAGGAGTTGGGGGTGTCGCTGGTGGATCCATAGATGACACTGAATATTTTTCCTGTTCTTGTGTCTCTCTGTCAATGTTGTCTCTCTGTAAAAATAATATCAATGTTAAATTGTTTCAGATTCCTTCAACACAAGAATAATGGAAAGAAGTAGCTGCTGAATTTGGACGCAAATATCGATTTGAGACTTGTTTGGGTTCTCTGGATGGAAAACACATATCGATTATTAACCCATCAAATTCAGGCGCGCATTATTTCAACTAAAAGGGATTTTATAGCATTGTTTTACTAGCATTAGTAAATGCTAACAAAGAATTCATGATGGTTGATGTTGGAATTAATGGCCGAATATCTGATGGTGGAGTTCTTTTTTCCTGAATTGATTTATTGCTGAAATCATAATTATGAGCGGCGGCCATATTTGAATTCAAAAATGATCATAGAATCGTTCTCTGCACCGCGGACACAATATCCATATTGCTGAAATCATAATTTTGTGCGACGGCCATCTTGGATTTCAAAAATGATCACAAATCGTTATCTGCACCCTTGAGAACCTCGGACACGATATCCATATTGCTGAAATCATAATTATGAGCGGCGGCCATCTTTGAATTCAAAAATGATCACAGAATCGTTCTCTGCAACCTCGAGAACCTCGGACACGATATCCATATTGCTGAAATCATAATTTTGTGCGGCGGCCATCTTGGATTTCAAATATGATTACACAATCGTTCTCTGCACCCTCGAGAACCACGGACACGATATCCATATTGCTGAAATCATAATTATGAGCGGCGGCCATCTTTGAATTCAAAAATGATCACAGAATCGTTCTCTGCAACCTCGAGAACCTCGGACACGATATCCATATTGCTGAAATCATTATTTTGCGCGGCGGCCATCTTGGATTTCAAAAATGATCACACAATCGTTCTCTGTACCCTCGAGAACCGCGGACCCAATATCCATATTGCTGAAATCATAATTTTGTGCGACGGCCATCTTGGATTTCAAAAATGATCACAAATCGTTATCTGCACCCTTGAGAACCTCGGACACGATATCCATATTGCTGAAATCATAATTATGAGTGGCGGCCATCTTTGAATTCAAAAATGATCACAGGATCGTTCTCTGCCCCCTCGAGAACCTCGGATACGATATCCATATTGCTGAAATCATAATTTTGTGCGGCAGCCATCTTGGATTTCAAAAATTGATCACAAAATCGTTATCTGCACCGTCGAGAACCTCGGACACGATATACATATTGCTGAAATCATAATTTTGTGCGGCGGCCATCTTGGATTTCAAAAATGATCACACAATCGTTCTCTGCACCCTCGAGGACCTCGGACACGATATCCATATTGCTGAAATCATAATTTTGTGCGGCGGCCATCTTGGATTTAAAAAATGATCACAAAATCGTTATCTGCACCCTCGAGAACCTCGGACACAATATCCATATTGCTGAAATCATAATTTTGTGCGGCAGCCATCTTGGATTTCAAAAATTGTTCACAAAATCGTTATCTGCACCGTCGAGAACCTCGGACACGATATCCATATTGCTGAAATCATAATTTTGTGCGTCGGTCATCTTGGATTTATCTAACTTCCCTAAAGTACATACATATATACAAAAATCCCGCGTGGCATCATATTCAAAATCATATTACGTAAATTTTATTTTAGTACTTTCCGACTTACATTTACCTATATATTTCAAGAAATACGCTGTCGCATCATCATTATTTTTTACTATGATTCCCGCTTTGTACTTGTTTGCTTAAATCTTACGTAATGTGAGCACGAGAGACACGAACACAATACCTTCCTTGACAGTGGTCACGGGCGTACTGCTGGCTTGAGCGAGCATGCAACCAAGGCGTCGCGTTTGGTTTATTACGAAAAAAATTAATATAAAATAATTCACAAAGCGTATTGATAAATCCCACGGTGAAAACTTATAAATACTTATAAACTATCGAATAAAATAAGTTTTGTGTTTATAACTATCATAGTTTTATGATAATATAAACAATTCAAATAAAAAAGACTATTTTTCAAAAAATAAATCTATCGAGATTTTTTTTCGTAATCGTGTTTTCGAGACAGCGATAATTTAGATAAGGAAATGAAGATAGACATGTCAAAAAATTGGAACCGTAGTATTTGTAGAAGTATGTTAAGTAGATTATTAAAAAATGTTACTTTTTAGGACTATAGCGCCTTAAGCCCGAATTTGATGAAGCTATATTCACAAAAAAATTGCAGTCCTAACGAACAAATATTCAACAAACGTTTATCAAGTGCTTGGTCTACAGTTGAGTGTGCATTTGGCATTCTAGCTAAACGTTTTGGTGTCCTTCAAACAACTATAAATCTAGAACCCGAAAAAGCAAATACAATTGCTTTAGCCTGCTGTAATTTACATAACTTTTTAATCAAAGAGCAGGGCACTGTATATTTGAACACAGTGGATGAGTCTACAGAAGTTAATTTATCCAGACTACAGTCTACTCAAAACAGAAACTATGAGAGAAACGCCAAGATTACAAGAGACATCTACTGCCAGTACTTTTGTCAAAATTAGTAAATGTACTATATCATAAGTTTCATTAAAATGTTATTGTTATAAGCATTAAATAATAAACATTGAACATTAAATAATAAACATTACTAGCCTGCCTTAAAGGTATTGGTTGTTTATCATTTTTTAAAAACAGTAGTTCATAATAAGTCCAGCTGGATGGAACGTAAAGTTCATCGGTTCCTTTACCCGAAGCTTTAGATTGCAAGACCTTTTTTAATTCTTTTCTGAAATTAGTTCTCAAAGAATTCAGCTTCTTTTTTACATCTTCTCTCGTGCTTGATGGTTTAATTTTTTTATATATTATCACAAGTAATTATCGAGTGCAATGTTCTTTTTCACTTTGTCGCGATATGCTTTAAATGATATATTCCATAGTTCCAGATAAGTTTCCCACAATCTAATGAAAAAAGTCTCTTTATCATTTGGGGGAACATTTTCCACACTGTCTCCGTCATAATTTTCGATCAGATCTTCGTCTTCCATTTTACAAAAATCCAACAAAAATCAAAACAAACAATAATATTTGAGACATAGAAAACAACTCATTTGACGTGCACTCATAGATAAATTATGTTAAACTAGAATATTGAAGTAAGGCCCGCACACACACAATAATATTGACAATAACCCTGCCTCCCCCTGAATATTGACGGCATATTTCAGAATTTCCGGAAATTCGCAATATTATTGATCAGTACGGCAATATGGACCGCACGCATGCAATATTATTGACAATATTAGCATTATTATCAATATTATGCAGCGAACTTCCGACCAAAGCGGCCATTTTGTCAGTTGCGACTCGGTTGTTGGCGCGAGCGCACGTTCGTTGTCTACTTGATGAACAGATCGCCCACCAAGGCGGTGAGGGACACTGTCCCTGAGCACAAATGGTCAAATAAAAAGGTAAATATGACTCACCTTAGAACTTTTGGCTGTTTAGCATATGCATTAGCAGAGAAGAGAAAGAAATTTGATGCAAAGTGTGATAAATATATTTTTGTAGGATATTGTGATGAGACCAAAGGATACAGATTACTAAATCCAACTACATAATCCTAAGGTGTGCATAAAAGCTAGGAATGTAACATTTTTGGAAAATGAATTTTACAAATCAGTCACACCAGAACCTACGGACACAGTAGAAGTGTCACTACACAAAAATCCTCAGACCCATGGTCAGTCTGACCCATCTGATCCACCTAGTAGACCTGTATTTCCATGTGATGACAGGGGGAGCCCCAGTAATGCGGGATCTGATGGAAATATTACTATAAGGTCACAACGGCAAAGGCCGGTGGTCAGTCGCAGGCAGCCTACACAAATAAGCCCAATATCTGTGAGCAGTATTGAATCAGATGATCCGCTCGATGAAACTAACATTCCAGGTGAAACGACAATAGACTGTTCCGACTCTGCTGAATCTTACTATGAAGCATCTCTGGCCGAGCTGTCTGCATATTCAGCCAGTGCGAGCTGGTGTTGTAGTGAACCAGAGACGGTGACAGCGGCCTTGCAGGGTGGAGATTCTGAGAGATGGAGAGCCGCTATGTCAGATGAGTATAGATCTTTTGTTGATAACAACTGCTGGATATTGACGGAACTGCCTAAGGGTCAAAGACTTGTCAAATGTAAATGGGTATTCAAAAAGAAGAGAGGATTAACTGGGGAAATTTTGAGATATAAGGCTAGATTAGTTGCTAAAGGATACACACAGAAACATGGTGTTAATTACTTTGAAACTTATTCACCAGTTGTAAGGTATACAACTTTGAGAATTTTACTTGCTTTAGATGCAGAAAAAAATATGGAGATAGATCATTTAGATGTAAAAACAGCTTTTCATAATAGTGATCTTAAGGAAACCATGTACATGGAACAACCAGAAGGTTTTATAGATAAAGAAAATCCCCATAGGGTCTATCGCCTGAATAAAGCAATTTATGGTCTCAAACAGGCTTCTAAAAGTTGGTATGAAAAGTTTAAAATTAATACTGTTTTGATAAACAAAATGAGTTTTAGAAAACTTTCCTCAGAGCCATGTGTATTCATTAAGAATCATGATGATGGGACCGTGACAATCTTGGCTCTTTATGTTGATGATATTATTTTGTTTACTAATAACCATAAAGAGAAACCTTTTATTAAACAGCAGATAATGACTCGGTTCAAGATGAAAGATTTAGGGCCAGCCCATCACATCCTTGGTATGCGACTATGTCGAAAGAATGGTATGTTTTCTTTAGATCAGTCAGAATACATTCGTAGGGTGTTAGACCGTTTTGACATGACAGATTGTAAACCAGCCAGACTGGATTAAAATTTGAGAAATGTAATAGTAATCATGATCTAAATTTACCATATAGAGAATTGATAGGTTGATGTATATTCTAGTGTGTACTAGGCCTGATATAGCTAATAATATTAGTATTTTAAGTCAATTTAATGATTGTTACAGTGAACTTCACTGGAAAGCCGCAAAACGCGTGCTGCGTTATATAAAAGGTACAATTAATCATTGTCTTACTTATGTTTAAAGTGGTATGGAACTTAGTGCCTATGTAGATGCGGATTGGGCTTTTAATGAACTAGATAGAAAATCATTTTCAGGCTTTGTATTTAAACTTGGTAATTCAACAATATCATGGGAAAGTAGGAAGCAAAAAATGGTTGCTTTGTCTAGTACTGAGGCTGAATATATGGCGTTATCGGATGCATGTAAAGAGGCTTTATTTATACGATCTTTTTTGTTTGAATGTTTAGGTATAAATTGTAAGATTTACATATATAATGATAGTCAGTCTGCACAAAAACTTAGTACTAATCCCATGTATCATTCAAGAACAAAGCATATTGATGTCAGGCATCATTTTATTCGGGAAATTATAAATAAAGGTATAGTTAATTTGTGTTATATGTCAACGGATAACATGATGGCTGATATATTAACTAAGCCCTTAACTCAGTATAAAACTGAAAAATTTGTAAATCAGTTGGGCTTGTCTAAGAATAACTTAGTTTAAGTTTTCATAAGTTATTATTAGAGCATGTTCTATGGTTGAATTATGTGTTTAACTTAAGATTTTGCTTATGTATTAGGTGAAATATTGTTTGGTCATTATGTATTTATGTTGAATATTGTATTAATGTTTAATGACCAGAACATAATATCATGTACACAATGTATATAACTGTAAGTTATTGTGAATGCTTCGATTAAGGGCCAGTGTTGGAAGTGTAAACTAAGCATCACGGAGTAGGTGGTTCGTCTATGGTGTTGTATTATCTTTACTCCTGTCAAACGTCTATGCTCTCTCTGCCTGCGACTGACCATCGACTCGCTGCGTTTTTCTGTGTGCTCCCAAAATATTTAAATAAATCAAGTTTGATCCTTTTTCAAATCTTTTCTTTTCACGGCCAATTTCAATGCAAATGTGTAACAAATAACAATCAATATTATTAGTTCATAAAACTGCTAACAGCCAAATATAAATAACTGACAACTGCCTAAATTATATATTTAAAGATCTAATAAGAATTGAGAGTTTATGTTTTGAATTGAAACAAACTTCACCTCACAAAGATAATGGAGAAAACATATTTGGTGAGTACCTATTCTTGTACATTGTAATAAATAAAATATATTCGATAAAATACTTTTATAAGTACTGGTGTCGTCTCAGTGTTTCCTCTTGTTTTTGATGATTTAACAAAAACTGTTTCATTAAAGTGAAACTTTTATTATATCATCTCAAAATTTTTCGCCTGTGTGTTGCATGTCGCGTGACGGTCGGGCGGCGCCTATAGTTCGCAGCAGCTATACGTGTAGTGTATAGACTATTACTCATTTGTGCCAGCGCTCCCCGCTATTTTGTTTGTTTTTTAATATGTGTATATAATCTAAATAATTGTTAACTATTATGTATGTCGTACGCTCCCTGACTAAAAATATTAATTGAAAAGTATTGGGGATCAGTCACCCCATGAAAACTATATATACATTAAAAAGAATTGAAAGTATTCAAAATTCATCATTTTTAAAAACACAGAGTTCAATAAAAATATTAGTTGGAGACTTAGTGTACTTATATTATTTCCCATTATCATTCCAATTTTCCAAGTATAAAATTAAGATTGATAAAGCAATGTTTATAGCCTTAATGGAATATTATTCCAAAAATTTTTAGTTAAATGTCTATAATGTGATTAAAAGTTTCACTTCAACCGTGGTTTCATAAAACCACACAATCCTTTTTTTTTATTTAAAACTTTGTTTCTTGCATTGCAGGCTCCTCATTGGTGGTGGAATATTGTTCCAACACTTGGACGCAGCATAACGAAAACTTCCTCTAAAGGTTTCTGAGCTGTGTTGTGGTATTGTGATTTGCATAGCAGCTTTTCGAGTAACACAGGGCCTATAACTCGAAAACCAGGAAAGCTGTTTATATAAGTAAGTGACCTGTTTATATAAGTAAGGAACCTTGTATTTTATAACATCAAAAAGCAGGCAGGTTAAGTGAAGCTTACGTCTATGACTCATTTTTAGGATGCAATGTTTATTTAGGTATGGTGTCACATGGGCCCTTGATGGAATGTTAAAGCAAAAACGAGCACATGCATTTTGAACACGTTGGAGGATTCAAGATTCTGGGTTTTTTTTAATAAGCGAGGACCAACTACTGTGTCCATGTAGTTGAGTTTTGAGAGAAGTAGTGACTGAGGTAATTGAACACGAAAACTGTCAATAATGTAGGATATTAAACGATACAATATTTTCTGCTTCTCAAAATGCAATTCACTGTCATCATTATCAACCCTAAATTCCGTACTTCATATATTTGCTCAATGGATTTACCTTTAAGTCTCACTTTCTCTAGTGTACTGATTTTACTAACTTGATGCTTACTACCACATATCATAAACTTGGTTTTATCTGGGTTGAGTTCAGGTCATTTTTCTCGGACGACATGGCTATTCTAGCCAGGTCTACATTTAGCTTTTGTATAGTTTGATCAATGTCAGCAGGCAAGCAAGAGATATATACCTGTATATCAGGGGTGCTCAAACGGTCGATCGCGATTGACCAGTCGATCGTGAGTGATTTTTGAGTAGATCTCGAAAAGAAAAAAAAAATAATAAGTAGGTAACTAAACTAGAAAAATTTATTACGTAATAAAATAACACTCTGCTAGCGGCAAAGGCGGTTTTATCAAAGTAACGCGCGGTACTTGTCAACGAAAAGCCGTGTTTTTTTATTCTTGCCGCTTTTCTAGAAATTTCGGGCGGCGCGTTTGACGGGAACATTCGAGACTTTCGTTCACGCCTATATAAATGTCGCGCCTGCAAGAATTATTCTGAATTGTAACTTGAAGGCAATACTACGTCAATGCAAAGTTTATTATTATATAGTACAAAATGAGTGCAGCGAAGAAATCTAAAACGTATAATTTTAATAACGATTGGGAGGAAGAATTTTTCGTTTGTATGGTGAAGGATAAGTGCATTTGTCTTATTTGTCGTGCGTCAGTTGCAATACCTAAGCGTGGTAACTTAGAGAACTAACTTGTTTGAAAAAAGTACAAACCATGTTCACAAGACCAGCCAAACAATCAAAAACTGCTACGATCGCGTCTTTTAAAAATCTCATATATTGGCGAAACACAAGAAACCATTCGAAGATGGATCGGTTGTAAAGGAAGCATTTATTGAAGCGGGTGAGACTTTATTTTGAGATTTTAAAAATGAAACAGAAATCATGTCTGCTATTAGAGAACTTCAGTTATCTCGCCCTACTGTCACAAGGCGTATAGAAGTCATGAGTCAGGACATGGCAGGCAAACTAAAACATATCATGGAATGTACATACTTTTCTTTACAGTTTGACAAATCCACCGATATGACAGACACTGCCCAGCTGTGTATTTTTAATCGGATTGTATTCAATGACATGTTGGCTAAGGAAGAATTTTTGACAATCATTCCTCTGAAGGGGAAGACCCGTGGCGAAGATATATATGACGTTTGCTTCAATTTTGTACAAAACTACAAGCTACCAATATATAAATTAGTGTGCATTACAACCGATGGAGCACCAGCAATGACTAGAAACAAAAACGATTTTGTGGCATTGTGTCGAGCTAATGAAGATTTCCCTTCATTTTTTTCATTTCATTGCATTATACATCAACAGGTTTTATGTTCAAATGTTTTAAACACGAAGGAAATTATGGGCATTAGAACAAAAATTGTGAATTCCATCCGTGCACGTAGCTTGCAACGGCGCGCCGGCGGCTCTTTAAGTTTCAGTTGGAAGATAGAGAGTCAGCTGAACACACTGATTTAGTTCTTCACACGGACGTCAGGTGGTTGAGTCGCGGAAAATTCCTACAAAGGTTTCAAGAATTATTGCCCGAAATAACAGCCTTTCTAGACGAAAGAGGTAGACACTAAGATGTTGAAAAACGAAAAATGGCTGACTGATCTGTCATTTTTGACTGACATCACAATGCACTTTAATACCAACTTGGAGCTTCAAGGTAAAGGAAAAACTATTATTGAGATGAATAGCGCAGTAAACGCATTCAAAAGTAAATTGCAACTTATGATAGATCAACTGAAAAGAAAGGATCTGAAACATTTTCCGTCTTTGAAAGCAAGGATTCCTCAGTTGAATTATGATACGTATGAGGCTGAATTATCAAATATTTTGGGACAATTCGAAATGCGTTTTTATCATTGCAGTAAATTGGCAAATATAGCATCATTTATGAGTTATCCTTTTTCATGTAAAAAGACTGATGAATTAGCTACTGAAATAGCCAGTCAGTTTAATATGAACTCATGTTATGTTGAAAATGAGTTGGTGCAGATTATGTCAGATATCCATCTCAAAGCTACAGCATCTGATACAAATTTCTGGTGTTTTATTTCTGAAGGTCCGAATCTAAGGCAAATCGCCCTTCAACTGACGGCAATGTTTGGGTCAAATTACTTGTGCGAGTCTGCATTTTCTGAAATGAAGATAATTAAGTCAAAATATCGCAGTCGACTAACTGACGATCATATGTCATCATGCCTGCGCTTAGCAGTGGTTACGTACCATCTTATGAAAAGTATGCTGAGGACATGCAGTGCCACGCTTCAACATCCAAAGTCACTCCTTAGTTGAACACCATATTTAACTCTTTTGTTTTGGAACAACCATAAAACTCGCAATTTTGAATAACTATGAGTTTTTTCTTTGATATTGTAGAGAAGTACCTAACTAAACCTAACCCAAACCTTGACTAAAATAATGTATATTGTGCAGAAAGCTAATATCTATTTATGCTACGGTAAACCCTACCTAGGTAGGTAGGTACGGTGTATCGTGTATGTACGACAACCCTGCATCACACATACTTGCAGCCTCTAAGAGTCGATCGTAAGTAGTCTAAAAATATTGAGGTAGATCGCCAGCAGTTCAAGTTTGAGCACCCCTGCTGCTGCTATCATCTGCTTAAATGTGAAAATTGCAGTACTGTATATGGTTTTTAATATCAGCAGCATATAAAATGAAAAGAATGGGACCCAAAATAGAAGCCTGGGGTACTCCTCTTTTTATGTTTACCTTATTTGATAATAATATAGTCCCATCATTTTTCTGTAGTTTCACATAATGAGATAGAGAGAGAGATTCAAGTAACTATTAAACCATTTTAAAACACACAGATATTGCAGATAGAATCAACAAAGCCTTGTTCTTTGGCTATGGCGACGCCTTAAGCGCTGAAAAAGCAGTAAATTTTTCTATTCAAAAATCAAAATCAGCAGCCGTCGTCCCAGTGACAACCCGGGCAGTGGGTTTCTATACTCAATGGATCTTCAAGAAAGTCTATGAATTGTACGGACGTCGCCCCGACCGTATACCTGAATGTACAGTACACCTTACGCGTTATGGAGTATCGACTCCTTTCGTTATACTTATCGAAACATGGCATTGCAGCTAGCGCATTTTACCACCCCCGCCTAACTATTGAAGAGAGGGATATTACAAGATCAATGGTAGTTACCTTCTCCCCGCTTGCCAACCTTTTCGCGGGTATTGGAAGCTTTGAATTCGAAGGTGAAGAATATTATGCCAAATGCCCTGTTGAAAACATACTCGGCATTCTCTTCTCTAATTTGCGGACTATTGTTGAACGATACGCTAATCCTGTAATCCCGCAGGTTGAGCGGCAAGCATTTCACGACCTTAACCCGTAACCCTTCGCTATATGGAATCAACCACAGCGGGTTGGTATGCGATCATATGCCAGGAGAATATGGTATTGAAGAGCTCGAGCACGACGTCCATCGTGTAACGAATGTTTTTTCTTTTGTGGCTCGTAAAGAAGTTAAAATATTATCGGAAGGTGCCAGTATTCACTATGACGCACCAGGACACCAGCGTATCCTTGTTAGTAACATGGCTACTGGATTATGCAATCCCGACCGCATCTTCGCTCAAGGACAGTGGGCTGATGACGATCTTCCTCAGGGTGATCTTGATTCATTCTGGACACCAGTAATGATACAGTCCAAAGACTTTTTCGAGGGAACCATGAATTTGGCCGGAGTAAAAAGAGAAGGCGTAGGAGATGCTTTTGTATTAAAAAATACCCTGGATTCATTCTGGATTCATCTTTTCACATACAATTTGAGGTTATGTGAAAAAGTGTGAAAACAAAAGTGGTAGATCTGTGTGTTACCTACAACTTTGCTATTTAACTTTTTGCCATAGGACTTGTAGTTTTGCCGGAAATCGAGATAAACCGTTTTTAACCCTAAAACACCCTTTTCCACTTACCGACCTCAGATCGCCCGATATATATTTTTCCATTCATTTCTGTTATATATTTTCTTCCTTTTCCAATAAGTTTCATCCTACTATTATTTATTTCAAAAAAGAGAAATCCAAGTATAATCGAGGTCGAATTCATTGAAGGTATTAAAATAATTACATCAAAAGCGACTAACGCCTTCAATAACAAACAAAAAACACAAGAGTGGATGCGAATATCAGAAAAATTCACTGCTACAGCAACGAATTGCCCACGAACGCCTCAACAACTTCGCCTAAGTGGAAGAATTTAAAGAAAAGTTCACGGAAACGTAGAACCAGAATCAGAATGAACCAAATTAAGGTTAGCTACTTGCTAACAGTTTTCTCTAAAGTTGCATTTTTTTTTAATTTACTGAATTTTTGAACTTTAACTGAATTTCCTTATTCCAGACTGGTGGTGGTCCAGGTGACTACATACCACCAGACTTATTAGACCGAGAAGCTGGAATACTAGGCAGTACAGTCAGTGGCTTTACTGTGCCATTTGGAGGTGACAGGGAAGCCATGGAATTTATTATTGGTGGTGGTAATCGTGATGGTCAGGGTGGCGATGGTGATGTTGAAATTATTGGTGATGGTGATATGAATGAAGCTGTGCAGGTGTCCATTATAAATGACAATGAAATGCTTATCCAATCTTTAGCAATGAGACTGAGATGCCACATGTGGATCAACCCGATATAATTACTCCAAATAAGTTTAAAAGGCTTACGTTTTGCACACCTAGAGCCACCAAAACCGGCTTTCTACTGTATACATCAATACTAACATAATATGGAGTCCGTCCATATTATGTTAATATTGAGCCCACGAAAATACATTTTTGTTACATTTATAGAACAGCGATGCATCTCAGACGACGGTATCAGATAAATTATTGTTTTCAAAAACAAAATTCGGACCATTACCGTCATTATATTTTAAAGTTTAATAATGTCGTGGTCTGGACTGACTCAACAATTGTTTTAGGTTAGCTGCATATGAGACCAAACCAACTTAATACTTTTGTCGAAAATAGGATCGCGGAAATACACGATATAACACTTGAAATTCCGTGGGTTTCACGTTAGCATTATAAATAATCCGGCTGATCTGGCATCTCTTGGTGTTCATCTAGAAGAACTTTCTGATTCTGCCATATTGTGGGAAGGCCCTGAATTTCTTCGAGACCGTGGTTTTCTATTGACAATTATAGAAGTTTAAATTATGTCTGCTATCGCGAATTACCTGATGTCAAGTCGTCCGATACTGCAGTTGTAGCTCAACATTCTGAATTGATGTTATTTCCATTCCATCGGTTCTCACAATTAAAACGTTTGAGGCGCAGCTGCCCATGTGTTACGTTTTATTCATAACAGCCGATATAAAAACAATAAGCGTTTAGGCAGCCTTAGTGTAGATGAATTAAGTTGTGCTGATGTAACTATAGATATGGATAGACTACAAAAAACAATAAAGTATTCCAATAATTGTAATGATACTTTCCAACAGCCTCTGTGTCAGATCACTGAATTAGAGTCAACCCTACATAATGCAAATAAAAAATCTTAATGTTAGAGGGTAAAATCCAGTCTTGTCTCTATTAAAAACCTAAGTCCAAATAAAAAGTCTGCATGTGACATTATGAGTAATAAAAAACTAAGAAAGTATAGTAGGATTAATAGACAAATAAAAAAACTTAAAGAAAATTTGCAAAACTATAAATAATAAAAAGCAGATGTCACAGACTAATACAAAATTAGTTAAAGAAATAGAGGAACTACTTTCTGAGATTCAACACTACAGTACCCAATTAGAGGCTAGTGATCAAGATATAAATCAGCTTAAAGCCCAAATTGATGACCTCCAATATAAACTAACACAAACCACCCTTAAGTATAAGAGAGAACTCATGAATATATAGTTAAACTAGATGACCCGACAGATGTTGTTCTGTAGATAATAAAAAAAAAATATTTTATAGGAATTTGCCAATAATATTTCAAAACATCAAGATTTATTTCGTAAAAAATGCTCCCTGTTGTTATTATGAAATTGTTTCACAGCAGAACTGTCAAACCGTGCGTCAATAAATTTTCTCACAGAAAATATGTCCATACAAAACAAATATTGAAAATAAAAATAATTATGGGTCTCAAATCTAAACTATCCTATCTCTCAAGTTGGACGTAACTGCACTCCATGAAGCTCCATTAATCCCCATTTAAATCTGTTCAATAGTTTAGGAGTCCATCGCGGATAAACAACGTGCCACGTAATTTATATATATAGTCAAATATGATAAGATTTTAAAAATGAGCAGAGATAATCTTAGCCAAGTACAGGCTTTATCCAATAATAAACTGTGTACTGAGTGCACAAAAATATTGTCACCAGCCTGCGAGGATCAGGTTTTAAATATTGTAGGTAACCCAATTAATTGCTCTCCCAAGACTTATATTTTCTCTGATGGGCTAGGTAAAAATTTTACCGAGATAATAAATGTCTATTTAAAACAACCTACAATTAACACATGATTGCCTGGTGCTAGGTTATACCACTTAATACAAAATATAAAAACAATAAATTTGGACGAAAAATCTAGTTATTATACTATACGGTGATAGCATTTCTGTCACAAAAAAAGAGATCATTTATTTAAACAATACTTTGATGGACCTTCATACAAGTAAAGGTTGTAGGTTTATTGTTTGTATCATGACATATGCAAGAAATCTATCTGATATCCAAAACAAGCATATACAAAAACTTAATTCACTATATAGAAATAGAAACACACTTTATTAGCAAAAAAAACACTCACACAAAACACAATAAATTACAATATGAATTAAAATATTAAAATACTAAATTAAATAACGTAACAAATATTATAAAAAAATAATAATAAATAAATAAAAATAACAGTGTGAGCGTGATTCCCTGCTAAAAGGAGCTGACTCAGTATATTGTTGTGTCAGTGCAGAAGACACCAACACAACACTGGTTTTCAGCAGCCCCTCATGACATTTGAAGTAGAAAGTTCCTTTAGTCTTCCTATTGCAAATTAATTTGCGTAGATATCAAAGTAAGTAGTGTAATAAAATAAAAATAAGTAAATAATTGTAATAATAATAAATATTAAATCGTACTATAAACTATACGTAACTGTATATAATATAATAAAGGTGGCATTAGGTACTATAAATGAGATATAAATATATTGGTGAACATTAAATAATGATAAAAATACAGAATTGTGTTAATTTATAAGATACATTGCACATCAAGGATAATTATTATATAATGATTCTAAAATAGTTTTTTTATATTTCAATCTAAAATTTTGGACATTTTTAATAGTCTTAAAGGTGGCGGTAAATTATTCCAGCACTTAGTAGCACTGTATCGGAAACTACCCCTGAACGCTGTTGAATGATGCCGGGGCACCGCTAATATCTGCGAGGCAGATCTGGTCTTTATATTATTAGCACTGCGTTGCCCTAGCCATTCAAGTTTATTATACAAGTAAAGGGGTACTTTAGTGTGTATGATACCGAAAAGCAACGTTGCTAAATGCAGACACCTCCGACCTTCCATGTTAAGTATATTGGCGTGTTTTAAGTATGGAGTTATGTGTTGCCTGGGCGGAATATTCCAGCAGAATCGGGCGCATGCATTTTGTAATCGTTGGATGGAACATTTTGTTTTGTACAGAAACCTTGGACCATACACCACGTCACAGTAATTAAGCTTTGATAGTACAAGCGCGTCACATAATGTGACTCGAAGTTCTGTACTTAGATATTTTTGAATTTTGTAGATAACTTTCAGTCTATAAAAACAATTCGATAACACTCGGCTTATATATTTTTCGAAGCGCATGTTTTCGTCAATTATTAAACCTAAGTTACGCGCCCCGTGGACCCGCTCAATCTCTGTGTTGTTAATCATGACCTTCGGATTGTACTGCTCAGTCGTTTTCACTGACATAGGGGTGCCAAGGATTATAAATTTTGTTTTTGAGGGATTTAAAATTAATGAGTTACGGTCTGACCAACTGCAAATTTCATTAAGATCGGAATTTAACAAATTTGTGGCATGTAACGTATCCTTGGGATTAAATGAGATATACAATTGAATATCGTCAGCGAACATATGATACTTTGTATTTTTTATGTTGTAGATTATATCTGCACTATATAAATTAAAGAGAAGTGGTCCTAAAATTGATCCCTGGGGAATTCCTCTGTTGATAGGAGCACAGCTAGATAGTTGATAACTGCCGTTATAATCTTTGACTGCAACTGTTTGGGTTCTGTTATTTAGATAGCAACTGAACCATTGTACAGCCTCCGGGCTCAATCCGTAGTACATTAACTTGGAAATTAATAATGATGTATTAACAGTATCGAATGCCCGGGAATAATCAAGCAGTACTAGCATAGTGGCTTTACCTTCCTCCTGAGCCTCCAAGATATTGTCAACTACATCCAGTAAAGCAGTGGTAGTACCTCTTTTTTTCCTGAATCCTGATTGGTGGTCCGGTAATATATTATTAGCTTCCAAAAAACGCATTAATTGTTTGTGTACAATTTTTTCAATAATTTTCGATGCGCAAGGAAGTATGCTAATTGGGCGAAGATCTGTGTACAGTTCAGGGATATCTTTTTTAGGTAAAGGTCGCACTAGTGCGTGGCGCCAGAGATCTGGAAAGGTGCTAGACTGAAACGAGGTGTTAATAATATGTGTTAATATGGGCGTGTATGTGACAAGGTAAGGAGTAACATATCAAGAGACACATCATCCAATCCAACAGCCTGTGATTTTATTTCTTTGATTGCTGTTAAAACCATGTTTTCATCCACGTGTTCAAATTTAAAGAACGCTGTGCCATGACGGTGTGACTCAAAATATGTTCGGGTTGGAAGCGTTATTTTGTTAGTACCTGGAATGTTATGTCTTCGGGATTGTTGAGGTGAGAGGGTAGTAGTGTCATGTTTAGGTTTTAATCTTACCTGGTCCTTTATATGTTTCCACATTTTTTTAGGTTTGCGAGAATTTGCGTTTACGTATGTACTGAAGTACGCTTGTTTTTCTCTTTCTAAAGCTTGTGTTACGTATTTTTTTAAATGCTTGTATCTCTCAACATTTACGTCAAGTTTAGATTTTTTTGCCAAGATATGGGCTTCATCGCGACACTTCATAATCATTTCCATATTATAAGTGATCCATGGATATCGGTTGTTTTTTATTTTTGTTGTTTTTTTAGGTGCATGAAAGTCAAATAATGATTTAATATAAAAGGTCAAATGAGAGACGATGTCGTGTATATTATTTAATAGTAATAAATTGGTCCAGTGTATGTTGTCTAATGATTGGTTAAATGATTTAATGTCAATATTTCTTAAGGGTCTGTATGTAATACACTTGGGTTGTATTTTATCTTTCCGTATGTTCAGACTACAAGTTATAAAAGCATGACTACTGAGTGACTCAATATAGTCTATTGTTAAGTTTGTTATAGAAACGTTAGTACAAACACAATCAATAAGGGTCTCCGACTGAGCAGTAAAATGCGTGGGTTGAGAAACGTGCTGTGACAGGTTGGAAGTTTTGAGAAACAATTCAAAGTTTCTACAGTTAGGGTGCTTGTGGTCTAGAACATTTATGTTAAAATCTCCTATTAAGATTAGGTAATCTGTCCACACAAATGATCCTATGGTTTCCGTTAGAGCACTAAAAAATAAATCCGGATCCAACCACGGCGGTCGGTATGCCGTGCCTACAACCAACGTTTTACCTTGCATACATTCTACCATAGACGTAACAGGGTGTTGCAAGACCCGCGCTGTCAGACCTTTCCTAATGTAATATCCAACGCCACCTCCGCGCGAGCGGACACTGGTTGGGCGCGGCGTGTGTCTCAGCCTGTAGTCCGCGAGTTCAGGGGCGCGAGCGTCTTGCCCCGCCCGCAACCAGGTCTCGTTGAGAGCCATCAAATCAACGTTGTGGCGCCGCATAGCCACCATAAACTCGTCATGTTTAGTGCCGAGTGAGCCTGGGTTGAGGAATCCAATTTTTTATTTATTTTTATAAGGCATTGTTAATATTAAGAAGAATATAAGAATAACATAATATAATAATAAACATATTGAATAATAATAATCGTAAAAAATGGTGCTCAAAATAGTTTTGATATGGCTTTTGTTAGTAAATAGTAATACATAACATAATAAATCATTGTATATACTTTTCAATAAATAAGTGCTGTATTTTATGTATATATATATGTATGTGCAGTTGTGTATACAGGTAAAATAACATACTTTTGTGATTTTACAACATTTAAAAGAATCCTTCCTATTGCTACACGGTTTGATTCCAATAAAAATAAAAGTATTGTAAGCAATCGGTACATTTTAACCGATAGAAAAAATAAATAAAATAAGCAAACCAAAACCAATTAAATACAATAACAAAACAGATTTTGACAAAATTACAATACAAAAAATTTCGTTTGTATATATAACTAAACAAAAAACTTTTTAAAAACGATTTATTTTTTACTTCGACCTAACTGCTCACGCGCAAGATGGAATAGCTTGCGGTTTTCGTAGGTTGTGTTCATTGATATAAAACCGTCGCGTTTGGCCTACTATTGCGGTCCCGGACGTGTCAGCACCCCTCCGCACTCGCGCAACACGAAGCAGCTCGTCTCGTATGTGACGGCGAGTGAGGTTGACCACAATCGGACGAGATCGCGCAGTGCCCCCCTCCTCCGCCGGGCGCCGAGGGCCGCGCCGCATCGCGTTAGCAATATCGCAGTCGGATATAGTCAAGCCAACTTTCTGCGCCAGGGTGATAACAATATGCGTAACATTTTCATTATTGCTCTCCGGTATGCCTGTTATCTCGACGTCGTTTAATAATTTTTCTTGCTTTGAATTGTTTATTTTTTTCTTGAGTTCGTTAATGGTACTTGTAAGCTCTTCGTTCTGTACAATGTACTCTTGCAACTGTATTGCGGGGGAATTCTCCTCTAGTTGAGTTACACGCTCCTCGATACTTTCGAGTCTCGAACCGAATTCGCTGACTATTGACGACAGTCGAGTCATATCTTGTCTGAAACTCGATATTTCGGTACGTAGAAGCCTTATTTCCCGGACTAGCGAGGATGAATCCCGTTGTTCTGTATCCAAGTAGACGTCGTCATCATCATGTCGGTCGCGGTCAACGTCTATCGGTCTGCAAGGCTTAGGCTTACACGTCTTGCACATCCACTGCTTATTCATTTTTGCATCGGGGCTTAATTTATAGCATTGTTTGTGAAATGTTAAATTACATTTATTACACCTAGCGCCATCTGCGATGGCGAAGAATTTGCCACACGTGTTACATTTGTTCGTCATTAGCCGCGTACCCACCTAGCGCACAGGCTCGCGCGGCAGCCTCGAGAGCAAAATGCCTCGGCTGGTGTGGACGTGCCTCGGCCTGCCTCGGGCGCGCGTTTGCTCGACCGAGCACGGCTCGGCCCCGAGCCATCTGTTGTCGGTAAACTTGACGCGCTCAAAGGTGCCTCAGTGAGCGCTGTGCGTTAGGTGGGGACGGTTATGTTTTGGCTCGCGCGCGAAGCTACTTCAAGTTTTGTCTCTTGCCGTGTTTGTATTTTGTAATTTTGATATCATGGGCAGTCAGGAGGAGTCCATTCGCTTAATACAACTGTACAGCACGTACAATGCGCTTTGGGACCCCAAAGATCCAAAATATTTAAACAAAAATCAGCGGGAAGATAGTTGGCGGCAAATATCTGCTCAAATTAATATGCCTGTCAAGGAAGTGAAAAACAAAATGGTGTCCTTGTGTGGTTCTTATCGTCGAGAGAAAAGCAGGGAGAAAAAAAGTCGCATAACAGGTTCAGGTATGCATTTTTATACTTAAAAATATGAACTTACAAATTATTTGATAAAATAATTACTTAATATATACTAATTAAATTGAAGAAAATTTATTTATACAATTAAAATATTTTAAATTATGGAAATATAAATTTTATTTTTTGTTCTGTTTCAGGCGCTGCAGATGTTTATAATTCGAAGTGGTTTGGATATCCTTATTTCCATTTTCTTAAGGATAAAAATGAAACTGGTGACACTCGGGAAACGATGCCGAATGTAATTATTTTTAACTATGCATAATGATTTTGAAATGGTATAGAACCATTAGTTATAAAATGTTCTGCCAAGTGCAACCATATTTCTTTTGCGTTATTAGAACTACGCCTTGGAAACGCTGCACTTGGTGCGAATGTAACTTCATTTATTTAATTTCTCCATTGGCCAGGAATCAGTGCGCCATCAAGTTCTCTGTCAAACAATTCCGGTGAAATAAGATTAGTTGAAGTATTTTTTCGGATGTAGTTGTACAAATATACAGCTGCTAAGACAACCTTTGTTGCTTTATTTGGCTCTAGTAAGATAGGTTTTCTAAAAACGCGAAATATGGCACTTAATATACCAAATGCATTCTCAACGACACGTCGAGCTCGGCTAAGGCGATAATTAAATATTCTTTCTTTAGAACCATTTTCTGGGTTGCCCTCAAATGGTTTCATGGTATATTCATTGAGTGCAAAGGCTTTATCGGATAAAATAAAATAAGGAACTTCTGTTACATATGGTATTTCCAATATCTTCTTTTTAGGCACGTTCAATTCTTTCTTTTCTAGCTTTTTATACAACGTTGTGCTTTTAAAAACACCACCATCAGAGATTCGCCCTTTGCTACCAACATTTACACACAAAAAATTGTAGCTAGCATCAACTAATCCAAAAAGCACGATGCTTGGAAATTGCTTGTAATTATCATAATCAGTGCCACTGTTAATCGGTGCCTGCAACATAACATGTTTTCCATCCATCGCTCCAATAGCGTGGGGAAAATTCCATTTATTTTCAAATTCTTTTGATATAGCAAGCCACTCTTCTTCTGTAGATGGGATCTGTAAAAAAAATTATAGAGTACTCAGCATGACAGGACCCTCCGCTGTTTGAAAGTATTCAGACTAAACGTATTTGGCCCCTATGAGTGGTTGTATTAGGTACTATACACCACTCCATATTTGGCCCCTTTTAGTGGTAGTCCGAAGACGTTCAAGCAATGGAGAATCCTGCTAGAAAAATATTTAAGATATCGCTACTAAGGTACTTGAAGGTATTAAATACTATGGACGTTAAACTTTTGCTTCCAATCGGATTAAACGTAGGGTCCTGCTACATTATATACACATTCACACTACACCACAAATTTATCTATTAATTAAAATTATGTTTTCAGGAGACAATACCGGAATCTTCACAAACTTCTGACGTAGAGAGACACACAGAGGCTGAAAACGCTCCGACCAAGTCGCAATTGGGTTTTTGAAAAAAAAAATTATTGATTTTTTTTATGTATTTTAAAACTTTATTATTAATAATATTGATATTTAATGCAAAAAACTTCAAAAAAATTTTTTTTCAATTAATTATAAACAATTAAAAATTGATGAAATTTAAATAAAAATCACGTGACTATAAACGCGCCATGATTGGTCACCATAGTTGTGACGTCATAATGTTATAGCTATTTAATAACAGTACAGCGTTTACGGCTATTACACATGTCTAGACAATAATATTAAAAATTTATTGCTAAAATACGAGTTGTTAGTTGGTTTCGATTAGCTATGTGTGATAAAGGATTTATTAAGGCAAAGTCTGATAATATTCCTGATGTTGATATATTTATGATCACCGATTTTTTAAAAAATGACGTTCGGTTTCATTCTGCTGAAGTTCGAGGTGCCAAGGCATCAATGTAAGTTTGTTAAAAAATAATATAATAAATGAAAATATTTAATTATTTATTCTCCATTACATTAAATATAATTATTTATTTCATAAATTGCAGAGCATCGCGTGAGAGTTACGGCGACAAAGCTATAGGTTATGTTCAACTAAGTCGTAAAAATAATATTTGTATTGTGAAAGGACGGGTATGTCCAGAACACCGAGTTCGGAGTAAAGCTTATTCAGTTACTTTAACTATTAATGAAAAGTCAAAAAAAATTCAGGATGTTCAATGCCATGACTGTGCAGCTTCAGCAGGTAATTTATACTCCTATTAAATTTAAGTTTTTTGATGTTGTAAGCAATAATAATCTTTTATATGGTGTCTACAGGTGGTTGCAAACATGCATTAGCATTACTTGTGTGGACCCATCGTAGAAGTGAAGATCAGACACCAACAGAAGTCGCTTGCTATTGGAAAAAATCTCGATTATCAGGCATTGGTACAGTTATAAAATATATTGAAGCAGAAAAACTGACAAAAAAAACCTCTACTACTCCTGTTGAAAATTTTCCGGATAATAGTACATTTTTACAAGAAGTTGTCGAATTTGCCAAAAATCAACAAATAAATTCTCAAATTGGGCAATTAAATTTTGATTTAGAATCCAAAAAATCTTACAATTTATCGTTACATCGATTAATTTTGGATTTTAATCAAAATATTGATTTGCCATTTGATCAGGAGTTGCCTTTGTAGTATTCTTACATAATGGTACAAAACAAGAACGATAACTTTTGAGGTTCGACATTTTTAATATAAATTTAAATATTTAATAATGACAACAAAATTAAATAGATCAAAACACTGTATTTATTATTTTTCTATCAACTGCAATGAGTGAAAACTAACATTATGACGTCACACGCGCTCGGGTTTGTTCGGGAGTTGTCGGCGTGTCTTCGGTACTGGATTCAAAAATTTTTTTTTATTTTGAAATAACTTTTGAATTATTGCGAAAAAAAAATTGTTTTGTTATAAAACTAATATTTAATCTTTCCATTTATCACAAAAAAAATTTTTTTTCAAAAACCCAATTGCCGGAGGCTAGCATCGAGGAAGCGCCACCACAACAACAACAAGACCTAGCCTCGGAAACTATCATGCCTTCACCATCAGAACCTGCTCGTGAAAAAAAACGACATAATCCTAAGAAAACGCAGCCACAGGAAGATCCGGCAGATATCATGCTCTCAGAAGCCCTTAAATGCTTGCAAAAGTCTTCGACCGACATCATCGATCCATACTCTTCATTTGGAAGATACATAGCCAACGAGCTAAGGAAATATGATCCGCACACATTAGCGTATGTTAAGAACGCTATCAATAATATAATTTTTGAAGCCGATATAGGGAAATACACACAACAACAAATTAATACAGGATACTATACACAGCAGTACAGTAATTCCCCTACAATGGACTCATCTGGCACTTCATCATCAGCATCACATACCGCTACGTCTTCTCATGCCATTACACCATCACCTAATGCCAATGATGGATTCGAAACTATCACTGAATTGTAGTTAAAATAAACAATAGATTTTTAAATTTGTCAAATTATTTTTATTTACCTTTACATAATCACTTAAGGCTTCAATAATAGCGTCACAAACTTCTGGAACTATTCTGGAGATACTCTGCTTCGTTACTCGAAATAAATATTGCAAGCTGCTATAAGAATCTCCGGTTGCTAAAAATCTTAAAGTTATTAAAACTCGTTCATTCACAGTGATTGCTTCTCTATATTTTGTATCGCACTTTTTTATTTTATCAGACAACAATGAGCACAAATTTTCGAACTCTTGTGTAAAATTATGTACAGTCTGATCATATACTAAATCTCCAAGTAATCTATTTCCATATTGGTGGCGACGCTCATACATTTTTCTAATCCAGAAGCGTCTAGGTTTTTTCTTGATACGTGACTGTTTTCGTTTCTTTAAACAATAAGCAGCTAGGAAAATAGCTGCAGCTGAAAATACACGACTGTCCATTACGAATACTCGCGGACTTATGATGGCTCAGCCTGCCTCGCGTGGCGGCCTCGTGTAAATTGAACAAAACTACTGAGGCTGCCGCGGGAGCCATCGCTAGCGATCCGGACACCGAGGCTGCCGCGCGAGCCTGTGCGCTAGGTGGGTACGCGGCTAATTACAGCAATGAATAAAAAGCAACAATCACCTAAAGCAGCCGAAAAAGATGCCGATACGAAATTTTTACTTTCTTTACTTCCTCAAATTAAGATCCTAAATGAAAGACAAAATTTTGAGTTCAGAATCGAAGTGATGAATTTGATTTATAAAGTCAAATATCGTAACTCATTTAACATGTCACATAATGAAACGTATTCTTACAACCATCCTGGCTATAGTACACACGAACAATCACCTACAACATATAATACACCTACAAGATATGCGTCAACGCCGGTGTACCAAGGATATACTTCGAATACAAACAGTGCAAGCTCCTATTCGACCATACAGTCACCTCCTCCACCAGACCAAATCCAAGTACGTCAAATTGAATCAGCTGAAACTGAAACAGCACACTCAATGGAGGAATTAGATGAACTATTTCAGAAAAGGTTCACTCAATTAAGATAATACAAGACATGTTGCGGCAATTTAATTCAATAAAAAATTTAAAGTTGAAATTTTATTCAATAAAAAGTTAAGTAGTTAATCAATCATTTGTTTCATTTCATATACTTACGCCCGATTTCTGAATTGAGTATTCAAGCTGAGAACGACTTAAGTATCGTTGTGTCTCATTCAGTTGTTAAGATTTCAATGCGACAGAACGATACTTAAGTTGTTCTCAGCTGGAATACTCAATTCAGAAATCGGGCGTTATTTACTTAAAATGTATCTTACCTTAATGTAACGGTCAGCCTTTCTTCGGGAGGTACAGCTGTTCTAAGTTTTGTATTTTCCTTGGTAATGTAGTCCTAGGTTAAATTCAGCAATACATCAAATGATTGTATGGACATACGATAATATTCGAATGCTTTATCTGGATTAAGTCTTAGTTGCATAAACAGGGTATGAAATTGCCCAATTTCTAGTCGAAGAGTATTTAGGGGATGAACCCAATATTTACGGTTTCTTCTTCTAATGCCTCATAAATAGCTATCACTTCTATCGGATCCATCACGAATTACGACCACACCGTATAAGCGCAGGCAGCCGACTGATGATCTGCCACTGAAATACAGTGTAGCTGATTGAAATACAGGATTGACCGCCGCGAAAGTTCGGCGACGGAATTTCCGTCTAGTGTGGCCAAGGCCTTAGTCACTATGAGTCACTTCGACGGGAAGCGTCGCGCATTTTGCGTGCGCGCATTTTACGAGAACTCTCGTTCATACATCGTTACTAGGCGTTTATATTGTTCTGAATATGGACTACGGCAAATTAGTGCAGCTCCGAGTGCTAATTTAATTAAAATATGGGTACAGCGTTTTGAAGAGACTGGTTCAACGTTTAAACCACAAGCAAAAGGTCGACCAAGAACATCTAATATCAAGAGGAGATCCACAAATGTCTACTCGCAAGAGATCGTCTGTCTTACACTTATCGAGACGAAGTTTGCAACGAATTTTAAACTTAGATCTTAAACTGCATCCTTACAAGCTGCAGTTAACACAAGAATTGAAAGTGTCTGACTTCGGAGCAAGGCTCGCATTTGCTAATGAAATGCTTAATCGATTTTCCAATTTTGACAATATCCTTTTCTCAGATGAGGCCCACTTCCATATCAATGGGTTCGTAAATTGTCAAAATTGTCGTTACCGGAGAATCCCAAACTCAAGCACCAGAAACCACTGCATAGTCCTAAAGTGACAGTATGGGCAGCAATCTCTGGTAGAGGAATAATTGGACCGTTTTTCTTTGAAAATGCGCGGGGGCAAAACGTCACTGTTAATACCGAATGCTATGTTGCGATGTTGGAAGGTTTTTTGGCTCCAGAGCTTGAAAATTCAAGAATAGTGAATTCTAGGACTTGGTTTCAACAAGACGGAGCTACCTGTCACACATCAAATGACTCCATGGCGGTTGTGAAACAGATTTTCCCTGGCAGACTGATTTCAAAAAGAGGTGATATCCCATGGCCCCCACGTAGTCCAGACGTGACGCCTCCTGACTTTTTTTGTGGGGATACCTCAAGAACAAAGTCTACAGCAATAATCCGAAAAACATAGATCAGCTCAAGGAGAATATCCGTGGTGAAATGGCAGCATTACTGAAGAAAGTTTTCAATAACTTCCGTTTGCGATTAGAGGAGTGTCGTCGTAGAGAGGGTCATCATTTAGACGATGTTTTTTTTAAAAAATAAACTTCAGTTATTCCTCAATTTTATTTTAACTATACCTTTTGTATTTATTTTTTAATGAATATTTTAAATATGCACGTTCTATTGCTATAGCTTAGCTATAATACAGGGTGGCGACCCTGTATTATAGCTAAGTCTGTGACGGGCTTAAAGCGTATTCATACATATTTACGTAATACAAAAGGGCAAATCGTCTCACTGATCTCTCAAAAATTTCAATAGAAAAAACTCTTTAGACAAGTCTGAAACGATTAGGAACTTTCCACAAAGATGTGTTAGTAATTTCTTGATAAAAAGAGAGACGAGTTGAATTTTTTTTACTAATATTTTTTGGAAACTCAAAATCAAATTAAACAAAAATTATGCATCAAAGGCTACTCTATACCATTAATGACTTTTTAAATGACAAGCAAGCGTGGAAGTTAACTACTCAGTCCAACATAGGCAACCGACAAAAATTGTAATTCTAGCCTCTTAAATTAAATTGTATTAATGTTGTGCTGGGTCTTTTTTTTTTGCAGTTCTTTTCCCAGTAGACATTAAGTTTTGCCATGAACTGCATAGGTAAACTCATAAGATATAAATTCGACTTTAGTTATTGACATAGCCAAGTGTCTTGATCATTGGCACGTCATGAAGAGTTTGTTAATTTATCTAATTTAATGATGAAGATTATATAACAGGAAAGAAAAAGGTGCATAGTTTTTTTTTTAATTATAGTTATATTATTGTAAATATCAAAGGCTATAAAGACTTCTTCCTTCCGGTGTTGAAGCTAGGTGAACTCTTGCGCTAAAGTTATCACGAAACACATTTGGAAATATTGTAGTATCATCATCTAAAACAGAAAAAAAATAGAATTTAAAAAAAAATTACTGCTCCACTCATTATTAAACGCAACACGCAATAAGACCCATAGTGCCGATGAGCACGTAGTCGAAATTGTGAGTGCATATTGTGCATCCAATAGTAACATAGTGTCAGTGATACCGAGTTCGTCATCACCACCGGCGCACTCCACGCCCTCCGCCCTGTCCAGCCGCGCACTACGAGCACGGTTCCGCAGTAAGAGACGGGACGTTATCGCGAACCCACTACACTCACCCTAATGAAGGACCTCCGAATGGTCCAAAACTACTTGGTACCGCTACTCCGGCACACAACCGTCATAGAGCAAGTGCCAATATCAATGAACTTTATCCTTCCTAAATCGCCACAAATGAGATGGTCGCCGAGATCCCAGATCAAACCCCTTTAGACTGTTAGGCTGCCAGTCCACCAGAGCGGAGCGAGGCAGCGGAGCCGAGAAACGGAGAAATATTAACCAATAGGATTGCACAAAATCTCCGCTCCTCTTAAGTGGACAGGGACTTGCGAGCTAGTTTAAAATTTCATATAAAACCGGTATGCGGAGCGGGGAAACGGAGCGGGGAAACGTGCGGGGATGCGGAGCGGGGAAACGGAGCGGGGAAACGTGCGGGGATGCGGAGCGGGGAAGCGAGTGCGGGCGCGGGCGCACTTTGCGCCGGCAGTGTGCCGCCGTATTCCGACCAGTGCGTATGTGACCGAAGATAATGGATGAAAAACTTATTGAAAGTGTGAAAAAGTTTCCGTGCATTTGGAACACATCTTCAGAATTTTACAAATGCAACGAAACAAAAGATGCTGCGTGGGACCAAATTATCATTGAAACAAACATATCGGATGGTAAATAATATGTATCTTTATTCTATAATACCTTCTAGTAGGTACATATTGATATCTTTTTTTTTATTTAACAAAATAGCCTATATAATGTAATAGCCTAAATAGTTAAATAATGTCCGCAGCTGGCCAAATTATCTATATCTGTCTCACATCACTGACTATTATAGATTCTTTTCAAAATTCGAGTATCTTGCCATGGTACCTTCCCCTGATTATTAAAGTATGAACAATACATTTCACGAACTTGATAACCATCGTTACTAGAATGTTGTGTTTCTATAATATCACCAACTGATAATAATGATTGCTCCATGTTATTTTCAATATTGTTTATATAATTAGGTTGTCTTTGAATTAAATAATTGTGCAAAACACATGTTGCTTTTATTACCTTGTCAACTGTTTCTATTTTGCATTCAAAATCTTTATGATACACGTACCACTTTCTCGTCAATACACCGAAAGTTGCCTCAACAATACGACGTGCTCTTGATAATCGGTAATTAAAAATTTTTTTTCTGCGTTAAGTCCATCACGTGGGTAAGGCCTCATAAAATTTTCCATTAATGGAAAAGCTTCGTCTCCTATAAATACGAACGGCATTTTTGCTCCACCTTGATAAAATGGTACCGGCTGAGGTAAATTCAATCTCTTTTCTTTTAGACTCTTTCCGAAAATGCTGTTATCAAAAATTCCTGCATCAGAAAATCTTCCCATAGATCCCACATCAGCCATTATGATTTTCCTTTTGGCATCAGCTAAACACATCAATACTACAGAAAATCTCTTTTTGTAGTTGAAAAACGAGGACCCGGTTTTCGAGGGAGCCTTGATATATACGTGCTTGCCATCAAGAGCACCTATACAATTTTTAAATTGCCATAGTTCATCAAAATCTTTTGCGATTTCTTTCCAGTCGTTTTCTGTTGGTTGTGACATGACAAGAGGTTGCAATATATTCCATAAAGCATCACAAACCTCCTCAACAATTCTTGATACACTTTTCAATCCAATTCTAAAATTCTCTCCCATCGTTGTAAATGACTGGCCGGTTGCTAAATACCTAAAAAAAAACGTATTTAATTGTACTTCGCGTAAGTGATGTAATATTTTTGTCATAAATAGACCATGTAATACATTTTTGTGTTTGTTGATTGTTTCAGTTACAACTGCCAAGTCGCGATGGAAACAACTGAGAGATAACCATCGGGATGCCTTAAAAAGACAAAATGCAACAAGGAGTGGACAGGCTAGAAAACAACGAAAAGAATGGAAATATCAAAAAGCCATGTCATTTTTATTGCCTTACATGAGTAACAGAGACCGGTCAACAAATTTTACGCCCCTGGACCACTCAGTAAGCGAAACTTCAAATCCGCCAAATACCATTGAAGAGAGTTCACGGGAATCATGCAATTTTTTGCCATCAAATTCAAATAATCTTCCTTCTGCCGATGATCCTAAGAATCCAACAGCTTCGGAATCTCTTCCATCAACATCCAAAAAAAGAAAGAACGATGAAATTCTAGATTATTTAAAAAAAAATCAAGAACGCCGCGAAGTGTTGGAACGAGAACGGATAGAACTTAAAAACATGATGTCAGCCAGTGATAAATACGATGAAATAGACTTATTTTTTTTAAATTTGGCTGCATCGACAAAAAAGCTGCCGTATTATTTTCAACTTCAAATTAAAAAAACCTGCTTTAATGCGGTAATGTCAGCTGAAGAAAGTAATCTTCAACATAGTTGGTATTCTCCGAATAATTATGGTTATTCTACAGGCTCAACACCTACATCAGATAACATCAACACTAGTATCGATACTCCTAGTGCTTCAGATAATATCAACACTAGTATCAATATTCCTAGTGCTTCAGATAATATCAACACTAGTCTTAATATTCCTAGTGCTTCAGATAATACCAACACTAGTGTCAATATTCCTAGTGCTTCAGATAATATTAACACTAGTATCATTAATCCTAGCGCTTTACAAATTCCAACAACCCAGGATATTGAAACATCTGCAGCAGAGCCAACAGAACCCAATGAAAATGCGGTCAATTTTGAGACAGATTACGATTTTTAAATTAATATAACATGGCTTCTATAACTGTATGCAAAAATAAAAGTTACTTTGATTTAAAATGTGTACTTACTTTAAACACACCGCTAATCTTTCACGGCTACTAATTGAATTTCTGTAATTTGTGTCTTGTTTCCGAATATATGGTTCAATCAGGGAGTGAAGTTCATAAAAAGTACATCTTGAAACTCTATAAGAATTTTCGAAAGTTTCTTCATCAGCTGTTTGGAAAAAAGTAAAATATTCACTGTGTTCTGAACGATGTTTGATATGATTTCTTAACCAAAATCTATGTTTCCTCATAGAATTGTTCAAATGGTATATGGTAAGTATTTCGGCTTCTTCTGACTCCAACGCTTCTTCCTCAAGCAATGTAAGGTAATAATGTATCAACTTTTTCGATGGCATGTCTGCTATCACTGACATTTCGCGTAGAATTAAACCAATCGCCCCACGCCGGGAGCTCGAAATCACTCGTCGCGTACTTGCTGCCTAGCTCCGCATATTGAAAAACACAGCAACTCCGCTCCGCATTACTTCCTCACTCCGCTCCGCAGCCTCGCTCCGCTCCGGTGGACAGTCACAGTACGCAACTCCACTCCGCATTAGTCCGTTTCTCGGCTCCGCTGCCTCGCTCCGCTCTGGTGGACTGGCAGCCTTATACGCGGTTAGTAAATTTAGTTTATAAGAACCGGTATGAAACTGTCCAGGAGCTACAAACAGAACTTGACATATTATTCTAAATATACACCATAACATGATCAAAAAGCGACAGGAAGTGAAATTACCAAAAGAGTGCAACTTTGTATTCAATAGAATGGCACTCATTTTGACCATTTGATAAAATTAATTGATTAATTTGGAATTATTATATCCCTGTCTGTGTTGAACAGAATAATGGAAGGAATCTGATTCCTTGTCCCAGGAGAGCCCTAATATCTTCACTACTTCATCTATCTTTATATCTATGTTCTCTTTCTGATTTCCTTTTCTATCCTCTACTACTTAAGCCAACTCCTCGTTGTTTGTCACCCATTTCTGTAGTTCAAATTGTCCTTTCTTAAGCAACTTGTTCATTTCTGTGTAAGTTCTTATTCTTTCTTCTACTGTTTCACAGCCTGTTAGCAAATCATCTACATAGAAATCAGTTTTAACCCTTTTTGCTATTTCAGGACACACTTCACCTTCGTCGATTGACAGTTGCTGTTAAGTCTTTACTGCGAGGTAAGGAGGAGAAGCTACCACCACACATTGTCGGGCTTAACATTATTAACTCAATTCTAGTAGAAATAGGGAAGTTTAAGAATACTGTAAAAAGGCTGCTGCACATAACTCCAACCATGAGTGATCAATGGGTTTTGTCAGATGTCTTGAAGTACTTCCAGGAGGACTCAGAGGTGCGAGAGGTTCTTGACAGGAATGAGTTTGAATCATTAGTCAATCCGGACACTGCATTCTTGAGCCTTCTCAGGACTGTGTTGGAATACCAGAGATTTGACCCCCGTGTAATCATGCGGCAGCTGGTACGAAATAGACAGAGTTGAGATAGAGACATGGCTCGCATAAAGGAGAAGATGGTGTGCGACCTGACAAGGGTGAATGATGAATTCAGGCCCACCAACAGTTCTAGAGATCAGGACTGCTTCTCTAATCAGGAAGGACTGGCTAAAGATCTCGAGTTCTTGATCATGATGTTCTTACTAAGGAACAACCATATATCCAAGATAATAAAGAAGTCGACTGCCGGGCTGAGTGACATTCTCGACATGCTGAAGGAGAAGTACGATATTGATGATGACTCTAGGGCAAAGTTGGAAAACGTAATTTCCAATATCCCTGTCTGTGTCTTGATTTATATAATACTGTGTATTCGCCTAAATATTCTATTGTTTACTTATCATTCTGTTGTCATGTCTGTAAAATTGTATTTTTTTGTGCTCTCGGTGAAACTATTCTAGGATATATCCAATATTGTAATTTGTTTATTTATTTAAGTCAATTTTGTACTATAATGATGTATCTGTTTGTTTCCTTAATAAATAAATTACTATTATTTGTATGTGGTACCTTTTAATAGGTTTGAAGTCGGTGCCAAGCCCAAAACAAAATAAAAGTTGAGTTTCCATTCTTGATATTTCATTCTAAATGTACCATCTCTATAGCCAAACGTCAAAAATCTTATGTCGATATGTTATCTGTGAAAGTTTGCTGTCATTTTTTCAATTTTAGCAAAAATAATGCATATTATAAAACATTAATTGATAGCTTTTATTAGTGTAATTCATTGCGTGTGTTCCTGTAATAGTTATAAATGATGTGAATATGAGCTGGCCAGTCTGTCTAAGCTAAAAGCGTTGATTAGAGTTGAATAACTAATTGGATTACATGAATCATTTGAGTGCACGTCTTGATCATAATGTTTACGCAGTTATTTGATTTCATTTCTACTCACTATGTCTTTGGTATAAAATCGCAGTACGGTTAAGATACCTATTGATAATATAGTTAAATTTCTCATGTAAGTGAATTCTGTATTCTTAATGAGAATAAAGTTCTTTAAACCATACACAGTCATCACACACGTCAATTGATGATATTTGTGCGAGTGACGGCACTGGTATAGAAATAATTCGTACTATTATGGCTAAGCAGCGATATCAGTTATTGCTATAAATGTTACGGTTTGATAACATTCACAGTCCTCAACAACGAAACGAAGTCCATAAATTAGCCCTAATAAGGGAAATTCATGGGGTTTGTAAAGTTTGTCGACAATTGCAACAAATATTACAAACCCAATTAATATGTCACACACTTGATGAAATGTTGTTAGCTTTTAGAGCGTGTAGATTCCGCCAATATATACCAAATAAGCCAGCAAAATACGGGTTCAAAGTTTTTCATTGGTAGATACTGTTTCATTTTATACAAAAAAAAACTCGAAATTTGCGTCGGAAAGCAGCCATAAGGTCCCTACCATCAAGATACTTCTACAAAAGCACTTGTGAAATGAATGATAGAACTTATCGATATAGGCCCGATGGGACAGGGAGTAATGTAACAATGGACAATTGGTTCATCAGCATTCCTTTCGCACAAGAACTCCTAAAAGATCACAATTTGACCATAGTCGGCATAAGAAAGGATAAGCCAGATATTCCGCACGAGTTCAAGCAAAAAGGAATGGAAGAATAATCCACACTTTTGATTTACGCAAAATAACACATTATTTCTGTCCAAAGAAAATAAAGTCGCTATAGCAGTTAAGATAATTTGAACCTGCGTTATATATATATATTATCGATAAGTTATTATGATTTGTTTTAAGTCGTATAAACATTTTCACTGTTAATTTAATTTATATCTTAAGTAGTGACGTATTAATAAGTAATTATTAGTATTAATGTAACCTTTGTGGTTTTTTAGATGCTAAGTTGACCTAGTTTGTATATCAGTAATATGTAATATGATTAATAAATAAAATAAGAAATATAACTTTCAACGATGCACCAGGATGGTGTCATAGATGATACCAATGAGAAGACACTTTCTGAAATTATTGGTTTCTATAATAAAACGGTGGCGTCGATGTGGTGGACAAGCTAAATGGTTCTTACTCTGTTGCACGAATTTGTAATACATGCCTCTTAGAGTCTTTTTCACTTTCCTTTATATTAGAGCTGTAAATGCGCATATAATTCTAGACTCATTGACTCAAGAACCAAATGGAGAGAAAAGTGTTCCTGAAGACCATGGCGTTTGATTTATTTCGTCCGCAACTGCAATCTCGTCTAGCCGTAAAAACTCTACCAGGAGAATACAAAAATTTTTCCATTTTTAAATTCCGAAGTCTTGCAATGCCACTGCAATAGTATCCACCAGAAGATGACTTCGTGCCGATGAGAAAACGTTGTGTTCACTACCCCAGAGGAACAGATCGAAAATTCAAGGCAATTTGTCACTTTTGTACCATTACCCATACCAAATCTGTTTGTTCCGACTGTGTCGGAAATGACAAATTTGCGTTTTTTTTTTTTCAGAGAGAAGATTTAATTTATTTTTGTTAAACTATTTGAATTTTCTAGTCAATAAATTCCTGATTTCAGTGCCATTTCTTATGTTTGTTAAAAAGGTAGAAGGTTTAATTTTTTGTTGTGTGATTTACCTATTGTAAATAAATAGTTTCAACTGCAAAAGTTTATTTTTGTTTTGTAGTATTTAAAAATAAGTGCTTTAAACATCAAAAACTAATAATTTTGTTTTAATTATTACATTATAAAAATATATTTTTTCATCAAACATCAAATAATATGGTCGAAATAGGCTTACAAACTTTGGGGTCTTTGCGACGACTCTAGTATGTAAAAAAGTGCGCGACGGCCCGAAGGTTTAAGAGAAAACTAGGACTGTTAGCTAAGATCAGTTTGTTTCATAAACAAAGTTAGATATTAATAATATTGATGTTTTAATTCATCGTTAAAATTACGAATGGCTAGTGATCACGTTACTCGAAATTAAGGTTAGTGAGCTAGGGTAAAGCGTGAACCACCCTACCCCACGGGGTTAGAGTAGTCGAAAATTGGACACGATATATACTGCCCTGTCCCCAGTTTATCAACATATTTATGGAAGAAGAAAATGGAACATGTGGGTCACCTGATGGTAAGGTTACCACTTCCGTCCGACACCAACACTTGAGGAATCATAGGAGTCTTGCCGACTAGAGCTAGAATGCTTATAGGAAGAAAATAAATATGGCTTTCCTAATATACTTGCAAATTTTTATTATTTAGTGACATACTAAAATGTGTAACATGCGCAAATGCCGTTAACATATTGTCGTATCTAACTTTGCGCTAAAGTTAAACACCAGTGCCAAAATCTTACCCTTCCCGTTCAAATTAAAAATTTATAAATCCAGTCTACGTACCAAATAAACAAAATTCACCGGATGAGACGAAGTTTCTCCTTTCTTTTATCGGTTTAAAAATACTTACAATCCTGTAGTCTTTTTATTTCCTTCACATGATCCCGGGGCTGGGAGGTCAGAACCAGTTGTACGTCACAGCCTATCTGCGTAGCGAGAACTTGAAAACATTTTGAAGTAACAAAACGGGTCAAAGGCGCAGTATTCAGATAGGCCATGGTAAAATCTCAACTTTTAAATTCGAATATATTTCTACTGCAGTTGATAATTATTTTATTCGTTGCAGTCTAACCAATATTTAATATACGGTTTAGAATTTTGATAATTAATTCATATTTTGATGTTTTTGACGTTCGTTATGTGATTTCAAAGAATTTAGACAAAGAGATCAGATCTAAAGAGTATCATTGTTTTATAAAAGGATTATTGTATGTAAACTTTTTGACGCTCAAATTTATTTTTTTTATTTTTTTTTATATTAATTTTAAGAAAGGGATAACGGGCAAGAGGCTCACGTAATATGGAGTGGTGAGGTAACCGCCCATGGACGAGACGCCAAGAGATGCGTTGCCGTCCTTTAAAGTATGCTCTTTTCTAAAAGGTCTTTAACACGTTCATTACCACTACGATTTTCATGATGTCTTCTCAGATGCCGCCTACATTTTCCGGTGGACTCACCAGGTGAGTCGCCGGCACTGCTATATAAATTGAATCGACTCGCCACGCGAGTTCACTGGCACTACTTATGGTAAATTCTATGTTTTGTTATTTTTGTGGCCGTCACAGTGTACAACGCAATTAAAAAGTGTTTTAGGACTTGTCTTTTTTCTTTAAAAAGTGTTTTAGCTTGTAAAAATGGCAAAAAACTCTTCGGATAAAAAAAAAGGTAAGTGTGTTTCGTAATTTAAGCAGTGGTTGTCAATCTTTTTAACTGTGGTTACTGTTAAGGTTATATTTTGAATTTTGTAATATGTACTTGTAAATAGACAATTTTACCCTGAAATACGGGCTCTCAGTTTTAAGAATATTGTATCAGATTAAAATATATAATTTTTATTGCGAATTTAATTGATAACAATTAAAAAAAATAGTTTTTGAAAACGTTTAAAATCTGTCGAATTAAAATTAAATGATAACTTATTAATATGCAATAATTATAGTGTCTTTAAATGAAACAACATTTTTATTACGTTCGTTTCTTAAGAAGTGCCTGATATTTTTTTAGCGCGGTTTGTGGCAGAAACGGAGCCTTACGACGACGATTTAACTCAGATGGAGGAGGAGAGACCTACAAAGCGACCATGCATAGAAGGTAACGTGTTTGTTTTGTTATTGATTATTTTCATTTTACTTATCTTAACAACGTTTTACCAGGTGGTAGGCCTTTTATGCTAGGTACGACTACCTGTGGTGGACACCAGCAGTGCCAGATATTCAGCCGCCAAATAGTAATGCTCTGTTCCTGTTTGAATGGCACTGTAGCTAGTGAAATAACTGGGCACATGAGACTCAAGAACTGACTTCTCACATTGATGAGCGCAGTGCAGTGCATCCAATGACTGTAAATCAAAGCAATGGGTAGCACTGCAACTGTTATGAGCTGGCATGACGCTTACCATCGTGTGAATGTCCAGCACGTCTCATCACTTGTTTACATAAAAAACATGTAATATTTAAAAGCTGCTTTATTCCTATTTTTATTTTATTTTAGGAAATCTCCAAAATTACACTGAAGACAACTCGATGAAGGTTCTGTTTGAAAATGATTCTCAAGACTGGGATGACGACAATAATAACTATCAAACATGTGACATTTCAACAAATACGAAAAACTTAAATCTTACTGAAAGCAGCACTCAAACTAATACTACAGGTGATAATTCTAAGTATATAGAAATGGCCAACGAAAGCTTTGGCATTTTTATTGGACGTGAACTTGCCAATGTGCCAATGTTTAAAAGGCGCTTTGTTATGTATCAGATTATTAGACTGATTGAAAACAATTCATAAATTAATAATTAAGGTCTCTGATAATTGGGTTGAAAGTTATGTAATGATAGAAACGCAAAAGAATCTATGAATGATTATTAATAAATACTATCAATATATTGATTAGTTTTACTTATTAATTTAATCCACAAGACTGAGTCTAAATGCTGCTATGTTAATGAATAATAATTTGTGATATTGTGTTTGTTAAGTGGTGGAAATTAGTTAAGTAAATAAAACATTATGTAAATCAACTTTTATTTTTATAACACAAAACAATTTAAATCAACATTTTTAGGCAACACAAAAATTTTTAGTACGATCTTAAAGGCTTTTACTAGTAAGTGATGCTAGTGGATGGTATAAATGCTCTTAATATTTATGGTGCGGTCTAAAACACTCAATACACAATCCTGGCTGACCTGGGCAATCTTCGCATGCGAATGCAGTTTGAACCCTTTTTTTTAATGTGCGCCAACATTGATTACAACGCCTTCTCTTTGTTTTGCCGTGGGTATCTTTTGGTAGTTTCATAATACAATGAATTTTATTCATTAAAGGCCTTTGTAATGTGGGAGGCAAATGAGGTTCTATTATTGACTTAATTACACTTAAGCGGAAATCATACAATGTTAATTTTTTTGAATTGTATTTGTTATATAATAAAAAGGAGTTGACCAATAGAATTTGCATAACATGTATGATTACCTTTTTATACCATCGCAACGATTTGTGCTCGCATGAATAATAAGACAACATTTGGTCATGTCGATCGATTGCTTTCATACATTTATTGTATTTAATAACCATTTGTGGCTTTAATTTCAAAGTACCCCGTCGATTTCGCGTGAGTTCTAAATCCCCATTATATTTACTTGATATAGCCCTTATTTCTCTTTGGTCTATCCATTTTAATACACAAACATTATTCTTGTGAACAATGCATAGTTCTCCTTTTTTTAATTTCGCGGATTCAATTTCTTTTGGATTATTTTTTCTCTTCTGACGAAGCGTACCTGTGCAAAAGGTTTTATTAGAAAATAATTTTTCAACTAAACTGACGCTTGTATAATAATTGTCTACGAACAAATGATGTCCTACATTAATAAAATCATGAAGCAAGTGGTCAACTACTTTTTGCACGTGATTTTTGCCGCCTACGAGAGCATCAGATGCACCGCCGTATAAATGTAGTTTCATAATAACCCCGAGCTGGTCAGCCAGTGCGTAGAATTTTAGGCCGTATTTATGGCGCTTTCCCTTCATATATTGTCTAAATGACAATCGTCCCCGCCATAACATCATTGATTCGTCAATGGTAATTTTTTTTGTTGGATAATATAAAGATAATATTTTTTCATTAAAGTAATCGATTATATTTTTAACTTTATCATAACTGCACGTCACTTGTCCTACATACACACATAACATTCTCAAAATTAAAATAAATCGATTCCGTGACATTGCCCTTCCAAATATAGGTTGATCAAAATACGCATCGTTTTTCCAGTAGTCATTCAAGCGATTTATCTTTATAAATCCCATATGAAATATGAGACCGAAAAACAATTTCATTTCTTGACTGGTTACAGGCTTCAAGGTTTTTTTCTGCTTTTTGTGGCCGCGGTAGATTTTTTTTCTATTTCTCCATATTCATTGGAGCAGTCTTTAAGTAATTCCAGCAGATTAGAAGAACACAATGCGTCGAAATAATTAATAGGCTCATCACCAACATCTTCTTTCAGTCCGGGGGTCTTCAGGAATTGGAATTCGGTTATATTAGATGTCGGGTTTCCGGGAAACCATGCTTCACCAGGCGTAACATAGTCTTCTTGAGCATTTTCATGTGCATTTTCGAAAAATTCGGGATCAGAGTCACCATCATTATCTGTCTCCAATTCATCCAATACATTTTCTGACAATATCCCCAATAATTCAGAATCCGTGATTGGATATTGAGGTGAATGGATAAGTAAATTTGTTTCTTCTCTGTTTGGTTCTTCGATAAACGAATCCATAACTGCGAGTGTCTCCTCGATGTGGAGGGTATTCCAAGCAGGATCGTCCCAGGAATGAGAAGTTCCAGGTACTGGGTTGTCGTAAGAATCCATAACCTTGGAACAAAACATTAATTTGTACTACTTTAATAAACTTTTTTAACATTATGAAACAAACAAATCAATGAATCTCTCTGGCTTATACAGGTTAGCCGGAAGATTGACGTCCAAAGAAAAAAATTAGGCCCCCCGTTTCACGCGGTCTTGAATCACCCCATGTAAGTTTTGCACAGTTTTAAGGCCTACTTAGGAATCATGAAATGACGTTAAATCAAGGAAAGATTTAGATAGAGTTACACTCTGATAAAGTAGACTTTCCATTTAATAAATAAACCAAAATGGAGAGTACTCACCGATTTTCGAAATTCCAGCTGTGGCAACTTAAGGTAGACACGAGAACACTCAAAGTCCAGTAAACGTTTGCCAAAGTAGTTCAAACAGTATCTAACAGGTCCGGTAATCGTAAGCAAAGGTATAGTCGAAACAGCACTCAAACAAGTCCAGTAATCGCAAGCCAAGGTAATCAAAACACGGGAGTCCAGTAAATGTAAGCCAGGTCACTAAAGTAGAGAACAGATAAACGCATGCGATGACGAAAGGGTCGTACAGAGCACTGAAATTGAATATTTAGTTGCAAGTGCATTCTTGGAGTGCGATTTAACATTAGCCAATGAGAGCTTCGCAAAAAACAATGTTATCAGTGCTTTTGTTCTTCAAAAACAGCGGCGCGCTGTTGTTTTTTTGCCAGCAGCTTTATCAATGCCGACCCTTTATAAAAAAACATTTTCAACCCTTTGCAAAGCCACAAGATTTATGTGATCTCAAATATTATGATAACTCTGTATTTCTTAAGCTTGTTTTTTATTCTAATGAAACTAAGATGGAATCTCTATAACTCGAACCTCGTTAAGTCGAAAAGAATTGCCATTCCCTTCCACTGAACCCCTAGATACGCGATATCTTAAATTATTAAGACTATATAACTTGAACAAAATGTTATTTCCCTACGAAGTATTTATATATTATATATTCTTACTTGGCTTAATAACAGGGTAAAAAATTAAATCTATCTTAAAATTACAATTAAATTAAAAACTATATTATTACTTATATAAAACATTGTGTATAAAAAATCTATTTAACTAAATTTATAAGGAAAGGAAAAATAAAGGAAAATAAACTAGATATAAAAGGCAGCATCCAAATTGCTGTCGCCGGGCCGTATAAGGCTGGCAACGAAGTATTGATAGTACATATTTATGTAATACTCTATAACTCGAATTTCTAAAAGGAGACTCCGTAAGTCGTAGTTAGTACAATATAATGACGTCTTACTTGGAATTCCCCGAAATAATAGCAATAAAATCCAAAATGAATGTTCGGGTTCGGTGCTTCTAATCTATTGTTTTTGTCTTATACACGTGCAATGAATGAAAACAATCATAAAACTTTATAAGTAACACAGCTGTGTTATGTTTGTTCCTTGTCGACACGATTACTTTTAACGGAGCTTGTCCGTCAGTATTAATTTTTAAGTCGAAGTTTCAGCGCATTTAAATCATATGTATCTCGAAGTTCTTGGTAAGTCGATAACTCGTTCGAAATTGTTAGCATTTCCCTTAACATTCGAGTTATTAAGATTCCACTGTAGTTTGTGGTATATTGGTTCCATATCACAAGTATGTAGGTAGTCCTTGCTACTATGTTGACGTCGCGACATATTTACTTTAAAAGGTTGAGGATCTATGGCAGCGAACTCGCCTAGCGAGTTCAAGGCATTGCAGAATAGTTTTTTTCCATTCAAATATAAACGGGGTCTCCGCACCCGGCCCACCTCGTAAATCTTTAGTTTAGCATATATTTAGTCTAAACTATAATTTTGAGCAGAAAATACGGATGCATTTTCGAAATATTGGTGAAAAACACTGAACTCGCCAGGCGAGTCGTCGGCACTGGAATAAAATTTACGTGAACTCGCCGGGCGAGTCGGTGGCACTGAACGTGTTAAGTCGTGTTTAATAGGAACAAAACCTCAAAGGTCGATGGTACTGACTGGTGAATTTTTTATTGCTGTTTTTGAAACATTTCTTACTACAATGTCTTTTTTTTGGACTGTTTCACTATTAAAAGCTGATTTACGTTAAATAAAAGAATCAGCAGCAGGAAAAAAAGGTGTTTTAGTTGAGGGGTAAGCAAAAATGATTTAAGGTTATATTGAAAAGTAATCGAAATCTATCTTAAACTATTATTCTGCATCTGATTTCGACTCAAACACTTATGACTTTAAAAGAACCAAAAAAAATGTTGTATAGATCACCCATTCGAGCTCAAGATTTACCGTCAGCTAAGAAAAGTTAGGATATCATCCCCACCATCTGGATGTGTGGCGGTCCTCCACAGTGCGGTTTTCAAGGAGCTTTCTTCCACGTACTACAAAGCTGTGGAATGAGCTTCCTTGTGCGGTGTTTCCGGGACGATACGACATGGGTATCTTCAAAAAAAGCGCGTACATCTTCCTTAAAGGCCGGTAACGCTTTTGTGATTCCTCTGATGTTGCAAGAGAATGTGGGCGGCGGTGATCACTTAACACTCGTGACCTGTACGCTCAAAGTTGGATGAGGGCAGCGCAGGACCGATGGTCGTGGAATTCTGTGGGGGAGGCCTTTCTCCAGCAGTGGACGTCTTTTGACTGATGATGATGAAGAAAAAAAGAGGAGTCAATGTTAACTTTGAACCACAACAAAGGAGGAAGAAATAGGCAACTACCATGATTGTTCGTAACTGAGGAGATACAAAATAGCGTATATTACATTTAGGCCAATTTTTAATTATAAGACCTTTTAGTCTTTTATTATAATTTTATTTCAATAAATATTGGGCTATTACCAACACTGCGTCTTCCGGTACGTGGTCGCCATTCCAGGACTTTGCTGCCCCAACGGCAATCTCTCCGTTGAGATATGTGTCCTGCCCAGTGCCACTTTAGTTTCGCAATTATTTGGGCTATGTCGTTGTTTTTGGTTGTACTACGGATCTCCTCATTTCTGATTCGATATCGCAGGGAAACTCCAAGCATAGCCCTCTATTGATTTCTGAGCGACCTTGAGCCTTCTCATCAGGGCCATAGTTAGCGACCAAGTCTGTGTACCATAAGTCATCACTGGCAACAAACACTGGTTAAAAAATGTCGTCAAAAAATCCTTTATCTTGGTCTTTCTCCCACATTTCTTACCATAACATTTGAACTTCTTGGTATATTGGAGACAATCAGTCATAGGAATATTACATTTCCAACATCAACTGAATTAATACCTCCATATGCAATCTTAGCAGCTATTTCGTTACCCGTTACCCTCTTTGTGTGATGGCAGCGGGAAGCCATAGGAAGGCTACTTGGATATGATCAAGGTGGTATTTATATATTATTTCTTTTATAAACAAGAGGATATAATAAGATTTAATTAACTGTTTTTAAATAGTCAAACCTTTTATAAGGTTTAAAGAATCTGTTGCTATTAAAAAGGTCTTAAAGTTGCGAATTTCGCGTATTCTTAGTAATGCCTGATAAACTGCATAAGATTCTGTAAAACATATTAATCAATTAATGATGTAGAACAAAATTTGACGCAGTTTTTGGCCCAAATACTTTATTATTGTATTTTGCATATGAAATTATATTATTTAAAAACAATGTCCATTTACTTATTAGCAGCCCTGGAAACACACAGTGAATAACTTCTTATATTTTGCATATTTCAGTTCAGAGATTAAACTGGCAAAACTATCTGCGCAACAACACCCTCTACGAAATTCATATTGAAATTGTTGTATAATATCATTCGATTCAAGGTTCCACAATTCCATACCAAAAATAAATCCAAGAGATAAAACTATCATAGGTATAATGTTTGGTAATAACACTCATAATATTAGATATAAGGACCTAATTAAACTAATTAATATTTGCAATAACACCAAATACAAAGTGATGATGTGTACATTCCCATACTCCTCGGATTTGACACAGGAGCAAAATAGAAAAATATTTAAATTAAATACAACTTTGCATAATGCGAATTCCACAATAGTGAAAATTTAACTTTATTTGATACAAATAAATTCATTAATTATAAGCTGAAATTAACTAGTGGTAGCCTATACCTACCACTTAGATTTAAGCGACAGCTGGCTACTTTAGTAGCTTATTATTTAATAAACATGCATCTTTTGGGCAAAATTGTAAAATAATCGACATACAAGCCTCTATTGGGGAATGTATAAGTACTTATGTACAAAAATATAACAATGAAGATTTTTCCTTCAATTAATTTCAATTAAGCTATTCGACAAGGGAGGACAACTCTTGCAATACCATACAAAATAGGCAACATTCACCAAATGTAACTGTTACTGCTAGAGATAATTATAATAAAAAGCTCATAAATATTTTTCACCAGAACATACAAGGAATCTCAAGTAAGGAATTAGAAATTGAACTGTTTTTGAGCTGCTGTAATTTAGATATATTATGTATTACAGAACATTGGCGCAAGAGTCATCAAGCTCCAGTTTAGTTTTAGAGAACATAAAGTAGTCAGTTAGTTTTGTAGAAATAGGGCAATACATGGAAGTTCCCGAATTATTATTAATAACAGATTAAAATGTAAAAATAGAAGAGATATTATTAACCTCTCTATTGAACAAATAATTGAGAAAGCTTGCATAGAACTAGAACAATTTATCATTGTAAGTGTTTACCGCCCCAAACTGCATCTATTGCTAGTAAACTTATAATTAATAATCTTTAGTCCGACCAAGTGGGTAACTTACAAAAGTAAATACAAGATTGGACAATGTCAGACCAAAAAAGGTGACGATTATACCAGTTACGGCAGATAACTGCTACTTTAACTCCGCCTCCATATCCTTCCCTATATCAAAGGGTTGGTATGGTGCCGGTCCCAAGCCCGGATAAAGGAGGAGGGAATCCAAGCCAAGTTGTGAGACGTACCGTGACGAGGGCTGCGTGTCTGGGGGAGAGCTCAGACTTTAACGGTGTACCTCCGATACCTGGGCACCTCGGAGTGTTATTTTATGCCCTTCGGCCAGTAAGCGGGGCTCTGCTGGTTCGTGACCTTTATTTCCCTAGCTTCTCGTGGGAACAAAGTGGAGGAAAATAACATTTTAAGTTCTATTTTGTCTACCATAGGTGCAAACCTATCTATCTCGGAACCCGAGGGTGAGCGGCTAGACGCCCCCAAGGGAACCGAAAACTTACCTCAGGCCGAAAGACTAATCCCAGGCGAGCTGGCAACCGTTAAGGAAACCACAACGCCTACGGAAACAGACTCGAAACTGAGAAATATAAAGACGAAGCCAAAGAAGCTGTCCGGTGCAGCCCGGAAAAGATTCAGAAAGCTTCTCCAAACGGATATGCCTGTAGAGGAAGCCAAGGCGTTAGCCAAAATGCCTTGGAATGACCTACAGAAAGCAGGTCACAACCCTCCACCACCTGAAGCGAAAGCTGGAAAACGTGGCAGGTCAGAGGAGATTTCTCCGAAAACCCAGCCGAAGAAGTTACCCAGGCTAGATGACACTCAGTCAACCTCGGGAAGACCTAGCTTCAAGGAGGTAACCGGGTCCTCACGTGTGGGCATTCGACATACCCATACTATGATCACCGGGGCTGAACAAGGTACCGGGCCGACATTTTTGGGCTTTGCCCACAAGCCTGGCTGGATTCTAGTGACTTGCGAAAATGATTTCAGCCGAGAGTGGCTTGTGGACAAAGTCAAGGATCTGAAGCCGTGGCCGGAGGCAGAGCTCTCATGCATGTCGGAGGAACAACTGCCCAAACCCTCCATAGCCACGACTTTTCTGCCGAATACTGAGGCTGACACAGTCGAAGAGGCACTGAAGCTGATCCGAGCGCAAAATGCAGGACTGAACACCGAACACTGGAAGGTGCTCCACGCGAGGGAGGACAAGGGAGGCCAAGTGGTCACTTTTTCCTTGGACGATCCCTCCGCGGAGACTCTGAAAGAGTCCGAGTGCAGAGCTGCCCTTGGTTTTAGAAAGATCAATTTTAAGATCAAGGGCGTCTCTGAGGGTTCCGCAGCAGCGAGTGGACAGCAACCCACCCAGACCAGCGGGCCTGTGCGACCGGTAACATCCGGGATCTCAAAGACCCCGCTACGGCCGGCTGCCCCCACAACTACGTTCCGGGGCAAAGGGCCGATGTCGAGGAACGTCTCAGGTCCCCTCAGGGGAGGGAAGGATCAGAGTCGGGCTAATTCTGGCCGCGGGCGGAAACACCCATACCAGAAGACAGACCGACCTAAGCCTTCCACCTCCGGTGGGATCCAATGACGCTCCGCAGAAATAGGGCGAGGATACTCCAGGCAAACCTCCACCACGCCAAAGCTGCTACTGCAGTAATGGAGAAATGCCTTGCGAGTGGTGAAATCCTCTTTGCCCTACTACAAGAGCCGTGGGTCAATACCGGCAAAATACTGGGACTGAACACCGCTGGTAAGTTAATCTACAATACCAGCGGATCAAAACCCAGAGCTTGCATAGTCTTCAACAAGAACACTAATTTCTTACCTGTTACAGAGGTCTGCACCGACGACCTTGTTGCGGCGTATTTCTGTTTCGAAGGTTGGGAAGGCACCAAAGTGATCGTTTGCTCGGCGTACCTTCCATATGAAGAAAGAGACCCGACAACAGAATTGGCGAGAGTGGTCGAGTATGCACGACGCAACAACGCCGAACTGATTGTCGGGGCCGACGTCAATGCGCACCACACAACTTGGGGAAGCAGCGACGTCAACCACAGAGGTGAGCAACTTCTTAATTTCTTAGACACTAACGGCCTACAGGTACTAAACAGAGGTAATAAGCCAACCTTCGTTACCTCAAACAGGCAGGAAGTTCTAGATATTACTTTCGCTACCGACAACATTGCCAGGCGAATATCAAACTGGCGAGTCAGTGATGAAATTTCGCTATCGGATCACCGTCACATAGCATACGACATCTTGACTTGCCTCGAAAAACAACTATATACGTTTAGGGATCCAAAGAAAACAAACTGGACTGTCTATAAAGAGAAACTCAGGAGTAATTTGGAGAATATCCCTAAGCGCATCAGAACCCTGCATGAGCTAGAGTTGGCAGTGAAAGTAACCACGGATGGCATCACTGACGCCTACGAGGCTAGCTGCCCTCTCTCCTTACAACACTCAAACAGGAAAGTGCCTTGGTGGAATTCAAACTTGAACAAACTAAGGCAGAAATCCAGAAGGCTGTTTAACAGGGCTAAAAAACCCAAGAATGGGAACCTTACAAAGAAGCCCTAACAGATTACAACAGAGAAGTTAGGAAGGCCAAACGAGCATCTTGGAAGAGGTTCTGCGAGGATTTAACTAAAATTCCCCAAGGATCCCGAGTACACAAACTGCTCGCCAAGGACAAACCTAGCCAAATCGGCCTGCTTAAGAGACCAGATGGATCTTTTACAGCCGACGACGTAGAAAACGTAAGAGTACTGATGGCCCACCACTTTCCGGGGGCTACCTATCAACCAACTGTAGCAACGCCTACACAACGGCCTCTTGACGAGGACTGGCGTAGAGCGGCAAAGATAATCAGACCCCGGGATATAAGGTGCGCCATCAAGACTCTGAAACCCTACAAGTCAAGCGGTCTAGACAACATTTTTCCAGCGCTTCTTCAAAAAGGCCTGGATATCCTAGTACCGCTACTAGTCAAGATATACCGGGTAAGCTTTGCCTGGGGCTATCTTCCAGAGCAATGGACTAGGGCTAAAGTACTATTTATACCTAAGGCAGGCAGAAAGGACTACTCCCTGCCAAGCTCCTTCAGACCCATTAGCCTAACCTCCTTTCTCCTGAAGGTTATTGAGAAAGTCTTGGACAGACACATAAGAGAGCATGCTCTAAGCCTAAAGCCCATTCATAGTTCTCAACACGCCTACTGTAGAGGCAGGTCTACAGAAACGGCCCTTCTACAACTTGTGGATAGAGTCGAGAAGGCGTTACAAGACAAACAGATTGCACTTTGTGCGTTTCTAGACATTGAGGGCGCCTTTGACAATACCCCGACAGACACGCTAGTGAAGGGACTAATTAACAAAAATGTAGACTCCACCACTGTCAAATGGGTAAGGTCAATGCTCTCAAATCGCAAAGCTCTAATCTCCCTCCATGGGACATCACTGGAGCTATACACTACGCGAGGTTGCCCACAAGGTGGCGTTCTTTCGCCACTTCTATGGACACTAGCAGTAGACGAACTACTTAGTAAGCTGGCAGAACTCAGAATTGATGCACTAGGGTACGCAGACGACCTAGTTATTATCGTCAGAGGTTTCTGCCAAAGCTTACTAAGCTCTATACTGCAAAAGGCGCTAAACACCATCTCATAGTGGTGTACAGCCAACAAACTGTCAGTCAACGCAGGAAAGACTGTTATTGTGCCATTCACGAGGAAACGGAGACTTAACAAACTGAAGTTGAACGGCTCTACTTTGGAATTCTCAGCTGAGGTTGTATCTGGGAGTCACATTCGACCAGAAACTCACATGGAATTCTCACATCGACAAAGCCGTGAAAAAGGCTTAAACAACCTTGGGTGTATGTCGACGTCTGGTAGGGAGACATTGGGGAATGCGCCCCAAGATCCTCCTATGGCTATTCAAAGCAATTGTGAGACCAACAATCACATACGCCTCCATTGTGTGGTGGAACAAAGCCAACCAGAAAACAACTGCAGACAGACTAAATAGCCTGCAGAGACTTGCCTGTATGTTGGTAACCGGAGCCATGACGTCTTCTCCTGGTGCGGCCATTGAAGCAATGCTAAACCTACCGCCTCTTCCACTGTTCATACAGCAAGAGGCGAAGGCAAGCATGCTGAGGGCAATCGCCCAGGGGGGTTCATGTAACTGGATGTCGCAAACGCTTAGGACCTTAGAGGACTTAGTTCTGCGAGACCACATATTAGGCATGTTACCTGATCAGATGATTCCACAATTAATCTCTGTTAAACACTATATCGTGGAACTACCTTCCAGGGACGACTGGATGAACAACAAAGTCACGTGGAAGGACGGGAGCCTCATGTGGTTCACCGATGGGTCCAAAATGGAAAATGAAGTCGGCTGTGGGGTCTATGGAGAACGCCCCAGGTTTAAATCCAGCACAAACCTGGGAAGCTTTACCTCCATATTTCAAGCAGAGGTGTACGCCATCCTGGAATGCGCGGAAACCAATATCCAAAAAGGCTACTTCAATCATAACATATACATTCACTCTGATAGTCAGGCAGCATTGTTGGCTTTAGACGCTGACTTGACGTCGTCTAAGTTAGTCAATAATTGCGTCGAATGCCTGAATTCATTAGGCATGAAAAACAGAGTGATTCTCAGATGGGTCCCAGGGCACGCCGGAATCATAGGCAATGAAATGGCCGATGAGCTCGCAAGAGCTGGGGCTAAAGCAGTCCGATATGGTCCGGAACCCATTTGTGGACTGCCAAAGAGCGCCATCCGACACACCCTGAGTAACCAATGTAAACAAGAAGCACTTAAACGCTGGAACAACTCTTCAGGTTTAAACCACTCTAAAGCACTGATAAGGGCATTCAACAGTAGCTATGCGAATGAAGCCCTATCATTGAACAGGAAAAATCTATGCATACTCACTAGGATGCTAACCGGGCACTGTCGCCTAAACAAGCACCTCAGTGTGGTCGGCATCAGAAGCGACAAGGCTTGCAGGTTCTGCCTTGAGGATGATGAAACACCTATTCATCTACTCTGCGACTGCGGCCCACTAATGCATAAGCGTAACACAATCTTTGGCAACTACTTCGTACCACCAGATAGTGTTTGCAACACTCGCGTCAAGGAACTACTGCGGTTCGTAAAGGCGGTAGGGCTTGACGATGAGCTTTAGTATGAGTGGCGAACACAATAGTCCAATTCTGGACGCGGTGTTACTAGGAACCTTTTAGGACCAGGAAATAGCCACCCTCTTCAAATAATAATAATAATAATAACTGCTACTTTTCACTATAACTTACACCCATATTTCAAGTCGTAGCCTCGAAAGTCCCTCGACTCGAACTCAGTCGACGAGGCCTCAAGGAATGACTTGAAAGTACCTCAAGTTTGGTATTCATAGTTGTCAGTTTGAGGAATTCATGAGGATCCTCGAATGAGTGTGAGTCGAGGTAAAACTCATGAATTACGTCATCGTTTGGAGGAATGCTAACCTTATTATTGACGATTTTTTATTTGTGGCTTTCAACTTCTTGTGTCAAGTGATTAGGGAAGTGTCAAATGAAAGCGGACACATAAATAAACAAGCTTGAACGCAGCTTTAACGTAATTCGAATTCCATAAATCCACTTGAAAACAAAACCCATGTTTTGCGTAAAAAATACTGTGTTATTTGTGAAGTAGGTGGCTTGGAGAAGAAAATATTTATACAAGTGAATTCAGTCGTGTGTTGTTGTTCTTATTGAGAAAATACTGGTTTAAAATGGCAACTGGAAGACAATTTTCAATGAAGCCGAAAAGATTTGTCTGCAGGAGTTAGTGATCAAATACAAATTAAATTCGATAGCCACAACTATGGGGATCGCAGTGGGTAAAAAAAAATACCTGGCTGATGTGGAGTTGGCAGATGTAATCGACAGTGATAACCAGGGCCGCGCCGCCCCTGTGTGCGAAGTGTGCGGCGCACACAGGCGCCAAGACAATAGGGGCGCCGCGCCGCCACTGCCACCTAAATTATTTTTGTTACCTATATGATTGTTTTTTGTAGTGGAGTATCGACAAGTAAGTAGGTACAATAGGCGCAACATAGGCCTTGTAAACAACAAAACATCTATAACGCTTATTGAACAAGTCTCTCAATATTTAATGTTTATTATTATTCACGTTTATGGTTTCATTTTACGTTTAGGGTTTTAGTTTACATTCTTTACGAGCTCAACGTTAAAACGGCGGCAGTTCTTTGAACCAGAGAAAAAGTACTAGTTATTTTAAACCGTAGAGGCGCCGAGTTTGTATGAGTATGAGTGAGTTTCTGAACGCAACCCGATGCGATGCGTGCGACGCAAGCGCCCATCCCCGCTCACGGGTATTCCCCGATTTTAACGAACGAGATAGCTAAGGCAAAACAAAACAAATGAACAATCATTTGATTGAAAGTGTGTGTGTGTAAGGTGCTCATTGAATTTTTATAATCATTGTTTGGGTGTTACCTACTGATTGTTTTAACGTGTTTTCACGATGAGTGATAGTAATCATGATAAAAAAAAGAAATTATCTGGTTACCAGAATCTAATAAGGAAAAAAAAACAAGAAGAAGAACGTAATAAAAATGCAACTAAAAGAAGTAAATATTTTACGGCTCAACCATCCACTTCGACACAATCATTAGAGACAGAAACCAGTCATGTTATCGATGAAAGTGTTATTAAATCTGATTCAAAAAACGCTTCATGTAGTGGTAAGTGTGTACTTTTTATGTAATTTTGTATAAAATAAATATTATAACTTCTGTTTGGGATATTTTAAAAAAAATATTTTTTTTTCAATTTTGAATAGAAAAATTAACTTTTTTTCCGGCCGTTTTTAGAGATTAGACGGAAGGAACAGACAGACAAAAATTGTAAAAAATTATATTTTATTTTATGTACTTTTTACTGAATGCGTACATCCATAAGCATTTAGTAAAAAGCGGTTATTTTAATATTACAAACAGACACTCTAATTTGTATAAATAAAAATAATTATTCATAGATAGATAAATCAGTTTATTCAGACAAGGAGATAGATAGGTACTCATGTGAACAATATTATGTATTTGTTTGTCTGTTATTAATTTAAGATGATGCCGCCGAAGTTACGTCTGTGCCTGTGTCTGATACACCATCGTCACCGTCAAGACAATTATCGTCACCAATACCAACTTTTTCCAAAGATGATCCTGGAGCCTGGCCAGAAGTTTTAAACGCTACTTTGATCCAGTATTTAATAGAAAATCCGATTAAACAAATTAAACAGTATAATTTTCCGCATGATTCTTCGGGACGAAAATTTTCTGAGTATTATTATGAAAGGCATTTAGGAAACGGTGAAAAGTATCACAGAGAGTGGCTGCTGTATTCAGTGTCCAAAAATGCCGTTTACTGCTTCTGTTGCAGGCTATTTGAATCAAAAGATAAAAATAAATTCTGCGAGGGAATTAGTGATTGGCAACATCTAGCTTTGTATTGCAGCAGACATGAGAAAAGTTCTGCTCATTTCAATAATTATAAAAAATGGACAGATTTGTGTCATGCTCTTAAAAATAAGAACACTATTGATAGTATTCAACAAAAACTTTTAGAGGTTGAAAAGCAGCGCTGGTACGATGTAATCAAAAGAATAATATATGTGGTTTTCCAATTTTCCAATTTCTAAGTACACAAAATATGGCTTTTCGTGGCCAAAGCCAAAAATTATATGATCGTAACAATGGTAATTTTTTTAAATGTATTGAAATGTTAGGAAAATTTGATCTTTCAATGACTGAACACATACGACGCGTAACGAATGATACGGATTTCAAAAATATGCCGACTTATCTTGGAGATAAAATTCAAAATGAAATAATTTACATACTCGGTCACCAAATTCAACATTTTATTTTAAATTTATGTCGAATTATTAAATATTTTTCAATAATACTGGATTGTACTCCTGACGTTTCACACGTAGAACAAATTAGTATTATAATAAGATTTGTCAATTTTAACACAGAAACTAGAAAGTTGGAAACAAGAGAGCATTTCCTAGCTTTCTGTCCAATTATAGATACAACTGGCGCTGGATTGACGTCATTTATTTTAGAAAAACTAGACAACATTAATTTGGATATAAACAATTTAAGGGGACAGGGTTATGATAATGGATCAAATATACGCGGTAAGAATAATGGTCTTCAAAAAAGATTGCTGGATTTAAATCCCCGCGCTTTCTATGTACCGTGCGCTAGTCATAGTTTAAATTTAATAGTAAACGACGCTGCCAACCTCAATCATCATACGACTGTTTTTTTTTTGTATTGTGCAAGAATTATATAAATATTTTTCGTCCTCTGCTAAAAGATGGGATTTATTAAAAAAATATGTCATAAATCTGACCTTAAAACCATTATCTGAAACAAGATGGTCAAGCAGAATAGATGCTATAAAACCGCTGTTTACAAATTTACCAAAAATTTATGATGCCCTATATGAAATATCAAATAATATATCATATGATCAGAAGGCAAAATATGACGCTAAATGTCTAGCAGAAAAAATATGCACCTTTTCATTCATTTGTTCACTAAGGGCGCTTTTAGTGTCACGCGGATTTGCTCACGCACGCGGGATTGGCCCGCATGCGTAGCATCCGCAAAGAACAATTTCATATAGGTATCTATTATAAAGCGTGATATACGCACGCGGGACGCGGGGCGCTGTGCGGGGCGCCACCCCGGTGCGGGGTATCCGCATGCGTAAGCACTGCCTACAACTTCAGTGCCCATTTTAGAGTCGAACGGGGCGCACGCGCCGTATTGTACTGCCGAAATGAAAATCGATACAGAGCGAGTAATCATTGAAGTTCATCTGCGGCCCGTTTTGTGGGATAAACGCAATGAATTATACAAAAACAGGGACGCGAGAGAGGCTGCATGGAGAGATATTTTGAAGGAATTGGCACCTAACTACGAAAATTTGAGCGAAGAGGAAAGAAAAGAGGCGGGTATGTGTTTGGTTTATTATTTTATTTATACAAGCATCATTACTTTATTAATATAAGCATAATTATTTAATTCACAAATAACATCAAAAACCTTTTGAGTTTAGTTAATTAATTATATATCGGTGTTGCCAGGAGACTTTTCCTTCATTGATAAAGTAATCTGCAAATATATCTCTGATATTACTTGCCGACGTATTACTACTTTCAGTCTGCTGCCTGGGTAGTGGTCCCGTAAAACCATTTGTGACAAATGTATGGCTGACCATGTATCCATCCCGTTTCCTTATGAAATTGTGAAGTACACATGCCGTCTTGACTATTAATTGTGCTAGATCTAACTTGACAGTCATGGATCTGTGAAATATTCTAAATTTATTTGACATAATTCCAAAAGTGCATTCTATGTACCTTCTAGCTCTGGACAGACGGTAATTAAATATTTTCTTTTTGTAAGGTAAATTATCACGAGCATAAGGCCGCATCACATGTGATGATAAACCAAATGCCTCGTCTCCCACTATCACGAACGGCAACTTTGCTCTTACACTAGATGGATAAGCTACTTCGGGGCAAATAATAGGCAACTCTTGCGGGTCAGGGATACCCAACGTGTTACTTTCCAGTTTCGTATACAAATGACTCCTTCTAAAGATGGTTGAATCGGCGTTACTTCCACTGGTACCGACATTAATATATGTAAAATTATAATCAGCATCACACATTGCGAGGAGCACTACAGAATAATATTTCTTATAATTAAAATATAGTGATCCACTGTGCGGCGGTCGAATCACTCTTATATGTTTTCCATCAATAGCACCCAAGCAATTAGGAAAATTTGTATATGTGAGAAATCCCTCTGCGATTTCTTTCCATTTGATCCCATTAAGCTGTGGAATACATTCAGACTTTAGTTCAATCCATATTATGTAACAAACTTGTCTTACTATTTCGCTAATTGTTGCAATTCCAATCACGTAGGAATAGTGTAGATCAGTGAATGTATTACCAGTTGCCAAATATCTGAAAACAAAAACAATATATTAATAATATTATGATTATATAATATATTAATAATGCTGACATCAGACATAAGACGGCATGCACCGCTCGAATTTTACTTCAGAAGAAAAATAAATACCCTTAAGGTGAAAGGGCACGGAAGTAGCTAGCGCTAGAAGTTTTTAATTCGTTTTAACTACAGTACTGTAGCTACGTTAGATTTCTATCATTTGCCGAAAATTTTATCATAGGGGGGTATTTATGCAGTTATGATTTCATATGAAATGTTCGAAGTATAGTTATGTATCTCATATCTGCTAAAAGTGGCCACTTTTAGCAGATTTGAGATACATAACTGTGCTGTTAATATTTTATAAGAAATCTCCTCTGTATAAATTAACCCCTATGGTAAAATTTCCGACAAATGAAAGGAATCTAATGAAGCTAATTTTTGTTAAAACAAATTAAAAACTTACAGCGCTAGTGACTTCCGGAAGTTTTCACCTTAATATTGATGATGGCAAATTTTATTGGTACTGGTTTTGGGTAACTTGATCTGAAACTGTGTGTACTTTTGCCAACTACTTATTATATTTTGTCATTTCAGACAAGAAAATACAACAACGCTGGCGAACAGCAAGGGACACTTACCAGAAAGACAAGATATCTGAAAAAAATCAGCCATCCGGCTCTGGGAGTAAGAAGAAGAAGAAATATTCTTACTATGACATTTTGACTTTCTTAGACAGTACAACGGAAACTGCCGGAGAAGAGTCACTCTGTGAAGAAATGTCTGAACAAAGTAATTTAGAAACACCTAATGAGTCCACGCAACTAGGTACTTCACGTCAAGAAAGTTCTCAACTAACATCACAACGTAATTTAGAAACACGTAATGAGTCCACGCAACCAGGTACTTTACGTCAAGAAAGTTCTCACCCAACATTAAAACAAAAACAAGTAAAATCTAAAAAGCAAGCACCATCCGAATTTGAGGCACAGTTATTAGAATGCTTAAAGTCTAAGCAACTGGAGCTGGAAAGTGAGGATTTGGCTTTCTTTCAGTCTCTGCAGCCTTCATTAAAAAGATTCACTAGATATCAAAAACTAATGTTCAGAACAAAAGTGTTAAATATAGTTATGGAAATGGAAAGTCAAACACAACCTGCATACTACAGCCCCATACCTACAACAAGTTCTAGTGCTTTTACTGAGCTTGACAGTTTGTCACCGATAAATCAAGATTACCAAACCAATAGTATAATCCAGGATACTTCCAGTCTTAACGACAATGCTATTAGTTCTGCTGCAGTGAATGATAATGAAACTCTTATTTCGACTGAAAGTCGCCTGTTTAATATCACGTCTTATGACATAATTTATAACCCAGCAACAACATCATCTACTGGCGAAAGTAATGTCAACGCTCAGGATACAAATTTACAAAGAAATGAATGATGTAAAATTTGATTTTTAATTTATGAATAAAACTCTTTTTATTAAAATGAGTACGATTAACTTTTTTTCTCCAGTTTCTCTCTAATTGTTTGTTTATTCATATGAGTGCGGTTGTACACACGGCACAGATCAAGTTACTCAAATCCAGTATAAGCGGGACTCCGACGGGTTACCTAAGTATGATAATGCGCAAGGTGCGAGTTCCATTTATACTGGTTTTGGGTAACTTGATCTGTGGCCATGTGTACTTTATCAGATAAAAAAAGGATTGTGTATGTAGTTGAAATCCCAAACCAATTAAGAACTTTTTTTGACTTCAAATTACTGTCATGTGCAAACCTATAACTTTATATAATTTTATAAGTCGCGTGTGATGAAAGGTAGGAATGATTCCACTTTAAAGGCGACATTTTATGAGTGAAATAATCTGATTTTATGAAATTTCAACAATTAATAACCAATGACGCATTACTTTACGATATTTCAAACAAACAATCATTATTATACCGTTTATTTAGACTGGATAATTACTAGAACATGTGTTGTATGATGTCTCAATAATTGACCACGATGGTCAACTACTGAAAATATCATTGATTTGATTTTTCTGTTTAACATTTTTGCAGTTGACCAGAGTACATGACCATATTTTTTTTGCACATGTAAATTTACACATGACAGTAATTTGAAATCAAAAAAGTCCTTTACTGGTTTGGGATTGGTACGTTTATCCTACCTGTTCAAATCCCTTTCCACTAAATCATAGCAAGAAATTAAATATTTAAAATTTAAAACTTACCTTAATGTAATAGCGAGCCTCTCAATCGGTTGTATTGTAATCCTTCGTAAACTGCTTTTTTGTAGCTTATTCTCAATTTTACACAACAGTTCATCAAAAGAACGAATGGACATTCGAAAGTAATTTTTAAATTTACGTTCACTATTTTGTAGTTTTCCAAAATGTGTAACAAACGCCCCAGCAAGAAGCCTATTTTCAAGAAAGGGATCAACATGTACTCTTGTCTTCTTGTTTCGTCGTTTGTAAAGTATGTAAGCGACACATATTCTTCTGACATTGATCATTTTTGAACACGTCTATACCGTTACGCAGCCCGTAGAAAACTGAAACTCATGCTGCGTATGATCCGCAGCGTGAAATTTTACGCATGCGGGCCAATCCCGCGTGCGTGAGCAAATCCGCGTGACACTAAAAGCGCCCTAAATGTATGGCATATAATATTGACAAAAGTAAATTTTGTGAGTAAAATTCTACAGTCCGTCGATATGAATATGCAAGTTGCTTTAGATGCTTTAACAGAATTAAAAAAGTTTTTGATAAAAATTAGAACAGACACAAATTTTGAAGAAATTGTAAGTGATGCCAAAAAAATTGCCGAAAAATTAGACGTCGAACCTGAATTTGAAACTTCCAGATCCAGACCCCTAAGACGTCGTAAAACTCCAAAGAGTTTTGATTATGAACACGAAGACCACACTATAAATGATCCGAAAACCTCTTTTAAAATTAATGTATTTTTTTATATATTAGACCAAGCGTTATCTTCCGTAGATGAAAGATTTGATTTATTGAATAATCACAACGACGTGTTTAATTTTTTATTTAATTTAAGTGATAACCAAGATCAGAGTCGATTAAGAAGTAGCTGTCATCGTTTACAGGAGAAACTTTCAGCAAATGATTCATTGGATATTAACGCCGATGATTTGTGTGAAGAAATTATGTCTTTTCAGCCATTTTTCAAAAAATTAAGTAATGATGTGGTGAAAATTCTTGAATTTATATATTTAAAAAATTTGACAGCTGTATGCCCTAACATTACCATAGCATTACGAATTATGCTAACTATGCCAGTTACAGTAGCAAGCGCGGAAAGGTCCTTTTCTAAATTAAAACTTATAAAAAATTACCTGCGCTCTACAATGAGTCAGGAAAGATTAACTAATTTAGCAACAATATCCATAGAGGAGGCCATACTAGACCATATAGACATACATGAAACTATTAAGGATTTCGCAAACAAAAAAGCGAGAAAAGTGGAAATATTATAATTTAAGTAATGTTTGTATTCTTGCAAATGTTAAGACTCTTGTTGTTTTTTTAAAACATAACATAGGTAGGTAATAGTCATATTAGTATTATTATTCTTAGAAAAAAGTCAGCTTCTTTGTTATTCATATTTAAGTATTAAATTCTTTGTATTAATAAAGCATGTTAAAATTTTGTTCGAGTTTTATTTTTCGCAGTAATTGGCAAGCAGAAGCGAACGGGATTTACCTATTTAGTATCCTAATTCCTAAATGTTCCACAGTTTTGTACACTTAGATATTAATGATAATATTATCTAAGTACTGTAAAACTGGAGAACATTTATTTCAGTCAAAATTAACAATTAAAAATATTCATTCAAAAATTAAATTCGTTTTTTATGATGATTCGTTAAAAAAGAGGCGCTTCATAGGTTTCGCACACAGGCGCTGCCGGGGGTCAGCGCGGCCCTGGTGATAACATACCTTGTAGTGCAGGTATATACCATTCAAGTAATTCTGGACTTACTGCTTTAAGTTTATTGCCATTTGTGATTTTTTAAAACTGTTTTTTTTGTTTGGCAGAAATCCAAATTGATGATGTGATGTTGTTAGACACGTCATCTCAAGTACCAGCAGTTAGTATTGAGGTTGAACATGTGTCAAAAAAAGGTAAAATAACCAACCTTTTTAAAATTATAAAAATAATACGTTATTATATATTATGTTTATTGTAAAGTATTAATGTTTTACATAATTTTACAGAAAACATTATAAACACTCCTCCACGTTAGACAGAGTCCCGGTTGACTGATTATAGTGCAGCTCCATCACAAGGTAATTATAAAAATATTTTTTCAAATTTTTAAATGAATGTACATTCAGTTAAATTAAAAAAAAATGTTATACCTGAACACATTATAATAGGCAAAATAGTTGCCGTAATCAACCGCTTAATTAATTTCTGACTGTTCATCACTGGTGTCTTTTCTTATTATTATAAGATGGGGATATAGAGCCTCTACTCGCCATGCTGATTAAATGCAGGTTGATGGGCTTATTGCAACTCTCTAAGTTTATTATCAGTCGTTAGTGGTAGTGACTGGGTCGACAGTTTAACATGTTCTCTATGGATGGTATGGTCTAGAGAGACGGAGACCACAGGCCTATTGTTATTATTAAAAATAAATTAAATAAATGTCTGAAATTGTTGTTTTACATTTACAATATAGGTCTTATTATATGATTTACATTTCAGGGTCAAGAAATATACGGACCAGAGTGATTCAAGAAGAATTTCATATCCGTCAACAAACATATGAAAAATCTCAGAAAAAGGATGAGGAGCTACATAAGAAGGAGTGGATGGTGAAGGCAGCATAGAAGATTATTCTCAAAGCCAAAACTGAGAGAGAAGCTGCAGAGGAATTTCTCCACTGCAATAGAGCCAAAAGAGAAGAAGCTGAATTAAGTTTAAGAATATTTAAAAATATTTTTTTTTTAATTAATTTAGTATTAGGTTGCAAGTATATTATATATTTTTATTTCCATTAACTTTCGTGTAACTTCCTACCATTGTTTTTGTATTGTTTTCTCGTCGATATTGTACCTATTCTATTTCGTGGAACTAAATTACGTTCTTATTTTATCGCATTCTTTACAAAAGGTCACACGTGCCTGTGTACCTTCCTGTTTGTCGGACTTACTCAGTTTATCGTTAATCGGTTGCGAAGGAAAGTACTGTTCTGCATCATGTTAAAACGGAAAATTAAAGTACTGTCATTAACGCGGTGTCCTACGTGGGCGAATCAACGCGAACACGAAGCGGCGCGGCGCGGCGCGAAAACAACAAACATTCGAAACCTATTGAAGTGGCCTACGTGACCAAACGCACGTGGGGTGCGGTGCGGAGCGGCGCGAAATGAAGCGAACGCGATCAGTTGGCTTGATATTTTCGCGCGAAGTGGACGCGTCGGCCATATTTTTTTCAAGCAAAAATTAAGTAGTAATGTCGGAAGTAGAACATCTTATTATTGCTATCCAAGAACGTCCTACATTATGGGACAAAAGGAATAAAAGTTACCACAACCGTTTATTATAGCACCGCGAATGGGAGGCTGTGGCTAAAATAATTGGGACTACAAGTAAGTACAACATATTTCTTTATTATTATTACATTCTTAGCAAAGGATGTTGCTCAAAATACAGTTTAAAGTTTTCTCTTGCCTGTGCGGCTGCTCGTGATGTAGCATTGTATCTTCTTTGAGAATTATGTCTTTGTGTTTGTGACATATTTTGATATGTTTTTCGGAAAGACATTAACTCATTCTCATTTATTGATTCAAGATCCCTTATAATATTGTGTAGTAAACATATGGCTTTGACGATATGAACTGCATTTGTAACATTCGTTTCGATAGATTTATGTAGAATTCTGAATTTAGAAGTTATTGAACCAAAAGAACATTCCACCACCATTCTGGCTCGAGATAGCGATAATTATAATTATCTTTGGCGTCCCCTTTAACCGTTGATTTTTCTGGAAAAGGTCGCAATAGGTATTTCTTTAGAGGAAACGCCGCATCTCCAAGGAGCACATACGGAGCTATGATATTAGAGCCCGGTAATACTTGTTCTTTAGGTATTTTTAGTCTTCCTTGTTCTATTGCTATTCGAAAGAGGCATTCCTCAAAAACACCGGCATCGTTGTCTTTTCCATAGGAACCCACATTTATCATTACAAACTTATAATTTGCGTCAGTGACTGCTAACAACCCAATCGAAAAAAAGGATTTGTAATTATAATACATGGAACCACTCTTTTTTGGTTTTATTATGCGAATGTGCTTTCCGTCAATACATCCAATCCAATTAGGAAACTGCCATCTGTCCCAAAAACATTGCGCTATGTTTTTAAAGCTATCTGCTGAAGGTTTGGGCATGTGTTTCCTAACTAATTGAGTCCATATAGCTTTGCAAACTTGTGGTACGATTGTAGAAATAGCAGATTTTGAAATTCTGAACGAGAAAGCGAGTTGCCGAAATTGTATACCTGTGGCCAAATACCTGATATAATGCAAAATATTAAGTAATAATTCCTATTCTTTTTTAAGGTGAAATGACTAAGAAAAAATGGAAAAATTTGAGAGACACGTTTAGTAAAGAATTAAAAAAAATTCCTAAGCCACGTTCTGGGACTGACGCCGATAATGAGCCGAAGTATACAGACACATGGCCACATTTTGAGGCCATGTCTTTTTTAAAAGTAGTTCTGAAACCCCGACAAACAGAAGGGAATATTATATCACAAGACTCCGAAAGCAATTCAGTAGATCTGTCAGTGTATTCAGACGCGGCTAGTCCAGAAGAGATATTCAACATGAACGCATCTGACAATGACAACACCCAGCTCCCTGAATCTGCGTCTATTTTAGAAGAAATACCACAGAACATGTCCATAGATAACAGCCTTCGACAAGATCGTCCACCTTCGCCCTCGTTGCCAGGTCCTTCGCCTTCATCCTCGTTGCCAGCTATCACAAGGCAAACACGCAAAAGAAAAGAAATAAATCTCGAAGAATTTCTCGATATTGAGAGAGAAAAAATGAAAATTCTTCGCGAAGATCAACCAGATAATACTGACGACGACATTCTTTGGTTCAAATCAATATTACATTACATGAAACAGTTGCCATCACTCAACAAATTACATTTTAGAACGCAGATGCAGGAGCTTCTTCTAATGGAGCTGTCAAAGTTAAACCCACCACAATCCAGTGCTCAACAACATGGCTATTACACATCTTTGTGAAAGTATTGCAATTATGTACATACTTACTAATTAAACTTAATTAATATTATATATAATCTCTAACATTTATTTCATAGTTTTCTTACCTCAAAGTCACCATAAGTCGTTCTTCTACAGAAATAGGTTCCTGAAAATTTGTTGTAGTAAATTGCAGAACAGGTTTAATGGCTTGTACAATATAGTCAACCGTTGTAGGTAACATTCGACAATATTCCTTGAACAACAGCTAACTGAACTGAACGGCGGCGGAGGGCGCGGAGGGGACGGTTCGCGCGCACGTAGGACAGAGTAGCCGCATCGCTCCGCACCGCATTAAATTCGCATCGGATCGTTTCGCAATCGCGTTCGCGTTGATTCGCCCACGTAGGACACCGCGTTAGTGATAAAGCGCTGAGACATACGCGACCGTACGCGCCGCGCGTCGGCGCAAATGAGCGCGCGGCGCCGACGCGCTACCGAGCTCAGTTATCGTTACTGTTTCACGTAAAACGCACTCGCCGACCAGTACAGACAAACGAAAAATGAGTCGCGATATTGATACCGGGCGTGTGATAAAAGAAGTTCGGTTGCGAAAATGTCTATTCCCGCCAGTAACCAATTGTATAAAAACGAAGATGCTAGATTAAAGGCCTGGAGCGACATCGTAGTCGCACTATTTGATGATGTGCAAGAAAATGAATAATTAATAAATAAATAATTTTATTTTAGAATGGAGGATCGACAAATTGTGGACTATCTGAATCGTTTATCCGATTCTGATGATGATTTAACCAATTAGCAATTGAGGTGAGGATTTAAGTGATTTCGAAGATCACGTAGAATTTCAGGAGACGAACAAACAGATTTCGACAGTGATGACGACGAACAACCAATTGGAATACGACAAACGCAGCGCCGAAGCGGTATCATTTCATCTTCCGATTCAGAAAATGAAGAAACACTAGGTACATCTTTCCATTCTACACCGTCACGACGTATAATTATTCCATCAACTCATAATCTTAGGGACAACGCGCACTTATTCAGCTCTTTTCATCTTTTGTCCATAGAAAACAACAATTTTGTATGGAGACGTGTACGCGTCGATTCAGCTTTCCGCGTCCATTCTGCTTTCACGGCAAACCAGCATAAAATGAGGATAATTGTGTTTTTATTATGCGAATGCTATAGAGAGCGTCCGCCGCGTACAGCGCTATTCGCCGTCGAATGCGGCGGTTCAGCTCTTTACAGGGATGGTTCGCGACTCCTTGTCGACAAGTGGCGACCTGTATTGTTTTGACGTAATCATTATGCACGCATTATCATATATCGATTAAAGAGTGCAGACGTGATTTAAAGTTATTATATTTTTTTATTTTTACTGAAAATGATCGATGAAGAGAAACTTATATTGTTAGAGTAAAAATATTCTTGTTTGTATGATATTAGTTCATCACATTATAGCGATCAACACAGAAAAAATAATGCATGGGACGAAATATCAAGAATAATGTCTTGTAGTGGTAAGTGCTTCATTTATTCATAAATATGAACTTAGAATAACATTAAATTTTATCTTAGTATGTTGGTAGGTACTATAGGTAAGTACGTAAAATATCTATTAATTCTTGTTACGATAGTACCTAAGTATTACTCACGTAACAAAAATTAGTAAATATTTTATACAAAATATTATGTAAGTAGTACCTACTTATCTTTAGTACTACCTTGACATTATAGCACCTGAATTAGCAATAATATTTAATGAATGCATAGATGAGGGTGTGTTCCCTGACCTCATGAAATACAGCAAAGTTATACCTTTGTTTAAATCGGGCAGTTCTTTTGAACCTGCTAATTTCAGACCTATTTCAGTGCTGCCTGTTTTTAGTAAAATTTTTGAAAAACTTTTGCTTCAACAGCTACCAATGCATTTATGTACATTAATGAACAAAAATCAATTTGGTTTCACTAGCTTACTAGCTACAATTAAAGCGGGTACTAGACTCATTGAGCACATCTTTGACGCCTGGGAAGAGTCACAGGATGCATTGGGCAATTTTTGTGATTTGTCCAAAGCATTTGACTGCGTCCACCAAGAAACTTTACTCCTAAAACTAAAGCATTATGGAGTGAAAAATAGAGCCCTAAATCTGTTAAAATCATATTTAAGCGAAAGAGTTCAGATAGTCGATGTAAATGGCAAACGGTCTTCGGGTAAACCTGTGGGAATAGGTGTTCCACAGGGTTCTATTATCGGTCCTTTCTTGTATCTTATATATATTAAGGATCTAACATTTGTGGTAGATGATAGCCATGAGATTGTATTATTTGCTGATGATACTTCACTTATTTTTAAAGTGAAGCGACGTGCAGATATTGATGACGAGGTAAACAATGCACTCTCAAAGATAGTGCGTTGGTTTTAGACGAATAATCTGCACTTAAACAGTAAAAAAAACAAAGTGTTTACGGTTCATTACACCAAACACAGCGAAGGTACAAACCAACGTACTTATAAATGACCAGAGATTGGAACTTGTGGACACTACGGTCTTCTTGGGTATCACGTTAGATAAAAAGCTTCAGTGGGGTCCACATATTGCCCATCTAGCCGTCATATGCAGTTAGAAAGATTAGAGAGTACACAAATGTTGCGACCGCGAGATTAGTGTACTTCAGTTATTTTCACAGCATCATGACGTACGGTATTTTACTATGGGGTCATGCTGCTGACATTGATATAGTGTTTGCTGTGCAAAAGAGAGCTGTTCGTGCTATATATCAGCTTGGTTACGACATGACAGTCTCTCAAAGAAAAATTTAAAGAAATAAATATTTTGACTGTTAATGAACAGTGAGTCAGTACATTTATGAAAATTTAATATACGTTCACAAAAATCGTCACCTTTTTGCTCTTAATAGTGATTTTCATTATTATAACACTAGAAATAAGGGATTGCTTGCTAACTAATTCTAGTAGGCTATGAAGATACATAATAGCTTTAAGGGTAAACGTATACACTTCTATAATAAAGTCCCAGCCACTGTTCAGGCATTATCTATAAATAAATTTAAATGTTTTATAAAAAAAATGGCTCTGTCGTAAATCCTATTACTCCACTGCTGAATATCTAAATGATCGGACAGCCTGGGACTAGATTGTGATTATTTTATAGCGATAGAAATGACTGTACAATATTGTATATTTTTATTGAAAAGAGCGCAAAAAGCTGGGAGAGTTTCTTGCGCTGCTTCTTCTCTCTCAGAGCGCCATTTGTTTCCGAAGCGATCGTTGTATCTAGTAGTTATGACATCAAAAAGTATTCTAAAGGAATCAATTTTGAGAAAATAAATGCCTTTTATACCTTATAAATGATTAAATATATATACGAGTAGGTACTAAATTACTATGTAGGTACACAAGTACGTAATGATTATTTATTTCTAATAAGGATATATGTTCGGTCTTTGCATTGTATATTGTTTGGTAAAGTGCCAGTTAATTTTAACTGTGGAGATCGAACTTGCTGAGGTGCCATCTATCGCTACTGTACTTCAACCCTAAGTTGAAACCGGTAGCAAACGGTGGCGCTAGTCGCGACAATCGCGTGATGTACGCGTGTGTGGGCGCAACTCATCACACTTAAAGGGCAACGAGCAGGTGCATTCGGGATATAAAAGGGCTGCAAGGGAACGTCAAGGCACAGTCTAACATGTACAGTTACCACATAATCACGTCAGTAAACATCGGACCGTACATCAAGCAAAATGATCTCACCAATTCCGGAACAATATCTACTGGACGCGGAACTAGAAGCGGAATTCAATCACTGACAGATGATAACTTCGACGCTGGAAACAGTGAAGAATCAGGAATTGTTTCAAGGCGTGGAACCCCTGAAGGAAGAGATACTTGCGAGCGGTGGGACGATGAGCGAGGACTAAGAAATACCCCCGAACAGAGGAGACATCTCTGACAGACAGTGTTGCCGATCTGTGGGGAATTCCCCAAAACGTGGGGAATTTTATACTTATGCGGGTATAAAATGGGGAATAAAATTTTTGGGGAATTGTGGGGAATTGAGGGAGTTTCATTTAATAAAGAAATAATTTTCTAAAAGAATTTGTTAAATTCATTAAATTATAACATTTTAAATATAAATGAGATTAAATTCGATAAAAAAAAAAATTATTTCCTTATTCAAGTCAATCATTCTTCCCGCTCATCTTGCCACGCCAATCTTTCGTCGGTAATTAAAATATTTTCATTTTTGACTTCTATTTCCTCTTCATTGTTCCCGTTAGAAATTTCTAATTCGTCTTCAAATGGCATTAAATGGCAAAGCACGAAAATAAAGTCACCTTAAATATTAAATATTCTCTATGAATTACAAATAAAATACAAAGTTATTTTTAGCATGATTAAATTTCAATAACAATAGCAATTTTATACTTATCAATTACCTTGTTTTTTTTTTAAATACATACATAATAATTCTTGTTATTTATTATAACAATCTTCATGTCACCAAATTTGTCCGTTACTGGATCAATTTCTTCAACAAAATTCTGCATTTTATTTTTTAAGTTAATTTTTTTTTTTTTTTAAGTCTTACAGGTTTTAAATTATAAAATGTAACACTATACACTGCTATTACTTGAATATCTTTAATATTTATTTTACTTTTCTTTTATTTTTAATTTTAATTATAATCACTCTAATATTTTTTTTTTAACTTTTAACAGCAATTGTTATCAATAATTTGAACGTGCACTACTTTATTGTTGTATTGTAAATGCTGATCATATGTTCTGCCCCTGTTCAATTGTTTTAATGTTTAGCTTACAATAAATTGCGTATATTCGAGTCGGAGAGAGTAAAAAGTTTTTTATCTTTAATGTTTTTCACGATTTTACATACAGTATTCATAGTGTATTTTAAATTACAAAAATATACATTTGGTAGAAATTAATTCTAGAAATAAAATTATTCTTATTGGCTTTTAAGTATGGATAATTGGTTGCAAAAAAAACGACACAAAGCCGACGATAAAGATGATGAGGTAAGTCAATAATATATATTCAATAAATTCGTTGGTGATAAATAAGTAAAATTTATTTATTAAGCACAGAGATTATAAACTATTAGTGATTTAATTTTAACTAAAATTATGTAAATATTTTTTTTTTTTTTTTGTATTTTAAATATATATATATGCAAGTGTAAATATTTAATTTTTTTTATGCAATTTTATATCAGATAAATGTATTTACAACTCACTTTTTTTCCAATTTAATTAATTTATTTATATTTTTTAGTCAGTGGTAATGGACAATAATGCGGTCAGTAATGAAGTTCTATGTAGCAGTACAAGCAAAGAAACATCCGATGAAACCAAAAAAAGAAAAACATCAAAACTATTTAACAAATTTAATGAAAATTGGTTGAATCAGGCTCAGTTTAAGGGATGGTTGAAGAAGAAACATTCAGAATTAAAGAATGGCCACGATCTAGCTGAATGTACTGTTTGTGTAAAAACACTATCAGCCCACAAAAGCGACTTAATTCGTCATCTAGTCTGATCAGCATAAAAAATGTTGGAAAGACGTCAGTTCGTCAAGCAAATTAACATCAATCTCGGAAATGTCTGATTTAGAAACTCAAACACGTCGGGCAGAAATCAAAATTGCAGCAATGTTGGCTTCGAACGACTTACCATTTCTTCTCGTCGGTACATTGGTTCCACTGTGTGCCAATGTATTCACAGACTCCAAAATCGCTCAGAAAATGACCTTGGGACGAACTAAAGCTACGTCAATTGTAAAAAATATTTTAAGTGAAGCATTTTCAAATGAAATTGTAAATTTACTGTGTGCCCAAGGACTTAATTATTCAATAATTATGGATGAAACTACCGATAAAAGTGTAAAAAAGCAGTGCGCATTTACAATAATCTTTTTCAATCAAGAAAAAATGGAAGTTCAAACTCATTTTTTAGATATGATTGAATTACCAGGTGGTACTGCTAATGAACTTTATGAAGCGCTGAAAAAAATGTTGTCGATTCGGAAAATACCATTAACTAACATGATAGGCTTTTCTTCTGATACATGTTATACAATGACAGGAGTAAATCATTCTGTATTTTCTTTACTAAAAAAGGATATACCTCATATAGCATGCATTAAGTGTTCCTGTCATATGATCAATCTATCTGCAAATAAAGCATGCTTAAAGCTCCCACGTTCTGTTGAAGATCTTATTCGGAATCTTGGATCTCACTTTAATAGAAGTGCAAAACGGATTGATGCGTTTAAAGAATTCCAAGAATTTTTTGGAGTAAAAATTCACAAAATCCTGACATTAGCACAAACTCGCTGGCTATCGGTTAAAGGCTGTGTTGATCGTCTCTTGGAACAATATGTTCCATTAAATCATTATCTAAGACAAACTGTTTTTGATGATCCATCAAAAACAACAGAAGATATGTTGTCTACCATGGAGAATAAATTTACAATAATATATCTAGAATTTATGTCTTATGTTCTTGGACTAACAACTGATTTTAATATCTTATTTCAGTCAGAAAAGCCTCTTTGGCACATTTTAAAGCCAGAAGTCGAAAAATTGGTGAAACAAATCAGCGCTAATTATATGAAAATTGATTATATCCGATCTTGTAATGAAATTTTAAAAGCTGATTTTACAAATTTAGATAATTTTGTCGATATCAAGAATATATATTTAGGAATACAGGCTGATAAAAGTTTGAAAGAGATTATTGAAAATTCAAATATACCTGATTCATCTATCGTAGATTTTTTGAGAACTTGCCGCGCATTTTATATAGAACTTGTTACGGATATTGTAGTTAGATTTGATTTTAGCGATCCTATATTTGATATAATAAAGATAGTTAATCCAAAAGTGGCTCAAAAATTTGAACTAAAATCATTAAATGATGTTTTTGTTCGATTTCCGATTTTATGTAATAATGTTGACCAACAACAAGCGGATGTAGAATGGCAAGATCATGCTTTATTAAACTACGATGAATTAAATTTAGATGCATCAAAACCAGCAGATGAATATTGGACCGATGTATTTAATTTAAAAAACAAAAGTAATGTCTGTTTATTTCCAAACCTGAAAATTGTAATTACTGCACTGTTGTCCCTCCCGTTCTCTAACGCTTCTGTAGAACGCGCATTTAGTAATTTAAAAAAAATCAAGACAGATAACAGAAATAAATTAAATACCGAAACTGTTAGTGCTATTATGATAACTAAGAATGGTCTTTCAAAAAAAAGCGGTTGCATTAAATTTGAACCATCAAAAAAAATGATTAATTGTAAGATTCCTAAATAAGTTATATTATAATATTTTTTTAATTAAATTTGTTTTGTCACATTTTGTAACATTTAAATTGTTCTTAATAAAATTATTAATAGTTATCATCTTTATTTTATTTGTTTAATGAGTATCATTATTTTTCTTTAAATTGAGTTCATAATACTGTTAAATTTAAATTATCGCGCTATTATAGAGATTGGGGAATGAATGGGGATTTTTTAAATTACTAGTGGGGAATGTGGGGAATTTTATCTTTGCTTGTGGGAATGTGAGCTAACCCCTGACGGCAACACTGCTGACAGAGACGACAACATCGGAGAGAACAATGAACGAGAATACGAAGCGAACAATGGTGCAACTCCAACAGGCACCGACAAAGAAGAAACAACTTGTAGCGAAACGACTCATAGTGGAAGAAAAGGAAGCAGTTACGAAGAATACCTTTCCGACGACAGATTGGATTGCTCAATGAACCGACAAAAATATAACGTCGGGAGAAATCGGGTTTCTCCTTGGAAAGTCATCGCTAGTCATCAGGGAACAAGAAGGGATCATTTCCACATCATTTACATCTCCACTGCCAAAAACTGGGGACATAATAGCAAGCTTGGAAAAGTTATACGAGCCCAAGAATATAAGTATAGCCAGATTGCATGTATTGAGTGCCTTCTTATCTACATTACTACAGGCCCTGAACGTCGTACATTTAAGCAAATTCTCGCAAACACGAGATAAGAGACAGCGACGAATGGATTTCAACTCTTCTATGCCCGGTGAAAATGTATCTGAGACCCACAAGTTTTGAGCAACAGTCTAATCAGTGTGAACAGTCGGACTCTTTGTCCGACTGTTCAATTGGAATTGGACCGTATGCCTTTCAACAATCGACAAAAAACAACGGTGCTAGAAGACGTTTACAGATTATTCGAGAAAACCAAGAGCTTGTGCTGCAGCTTTGTCAGAACAAGGCTTTCGATGAAGGGAAGGCTACAAGACTTTTACGCGGAACACCTCAAGGGATTGCAGTCCAATTTAACCGCAACTTTAACGAGAGACTTAAGACTGCTATATCAATTTCCAAGACTTGTATTTTCGGAAAGCACACGACAACGACTGGAAAGATCAAAGGAATACGCGCTACAGAGAGACTCAAACGCAAACGACTTCGGGACAAGATACAATGGAGTAGAAGAGTTGGAACACTTATTGGACGTAAACAACATAAACTGCTATAATTCGCGAAGGCTACGAGAGACCACCTGTATCAAAAAACTCAAAAGAGAAATTACTTGTTTTTCTTCGGGCCGCCGAGTACCGGAAAAACTATGATAATAGAAAGTTTAGTGGAGATGCACTATAATTATACACGACTAACGGGACTAACTCCGTCATCGTCCTTCAATTTTTGCAGTTTAATACACACTAACGCGTGCTTTATGGACGAATGCAAGCTAACGGACAATCAATTTGAACAGTGGAAGTTGCTGGAGGGAGGACAACCAATGTCAACCGATATTAAGTACAAAAATAGACACGACGTAACAAATTGTGTACTGTACACGGCCGGCAATTACCCAATTGGTGCATATTTAACAGTAACGGATACAAGCGAAGCGATAGAGACGAGAACTACACAATTCAACTTCACGAAATTAACACATAGATTCAAACTAAATCCATTCATATGGGAGGAATTCTGGAAGAAATACGCAGACGTATTGGACATGACGTTAAATTCCAAAAATCGGGAGTATTTTAATTAATAATAATAAAATAGAAATAAGTAATTGTAAATAACACTAATGTAATATAAATAATGTTAAATATATCTACCAGATATAAGATGTGATAATAAAGTAGTAATTAACGCAAACTGAATTTAATTATCTTCAACATTAACGCATGAAGAAACCCAAGGTGACAGGAAGTCATAAAACAAAAGCGATCGTTAAACATAAATGTCAAGGGGGGTTATACATAATTAAATAGAATGAGGGGTTACATTGTTGCAAAGGTCAGGCGAGGTTATAAATAGACTAGACGCCGAGGAAAGAGGCAAATAGCATCACTAGCATCAGCTGAAAGAGGCTCCCTGGTTACAATTGTAGTATGCATGAATACCACCGGCCATTTTGTACCTCCATTCATAATTTTCCCAAGAAAAAATATGAACTTACAACTGATGAGAGGTTGCCCTCCTGGAGCTGAAGGAGTTGCACATCCATCAGGCTGGACCCAAATGAATATTTTTACAGATTGGTTCAAACACTTCATAAAGCATACACACCCAACACCAGACTCAAGAGTTCTACTGATATTAGATGGACACTTCAGCCACACCCTAAACATTGATGTAATAGACTTGGCTAGAGAGAATAATGTTGATATTGTATCTCTACCACCTCACATAACCCACAAGCTGCAACCGTTGGACAAGACGTTTATGGGGCCATTGAAAGTTTACTACAGTGAAGAAATACGAACCTGGATCAGAAATAACAACAGAGCACTGAGCCCTTTTGACAATGTAGCGTTATTTGGGCGAGCTTATATGAGAGTGCAAACAGGCGAAATTGCAGCAAACGGGTTTCGCGTTACAGGACTTTGGCCATTGAATAAAACCATACTCGGCAATGCAGATTTTCTTGCAGCGGAACAAAATGCTGTCAAAGATATCCATCTTTGACAGCATTTTGCATCCGCACAGATATTATCCGAAAACATCTACCCGCAATAATGAAGAGTTATCGACTAACAATCTAAGATTCAACCTTTCACCATCGCCTTCTATGCATAATGATCAGAATATGATTTCGAACGAATCACCGGCACTCAAACAGAAGAATCTACTTCTGGAACTTCATCTTCCGGAATTGATCGTAGCAGTCTAGGTCTGGTATCTCCTTATGACATAAGTCCCGTGCCAAAAAAAAGTCAGAAAGACATCTAATAGATGTAGAAGAGCTGCTGTGGCCTCGGTTATAACTTCGTCTCCATATAAAAATGACCTTATTGAAAAAAAATGAAAAATAAAAAAAAAACAAAAGAAAAACATACAAGACAAATTGGTAGAATCCAAACAAATCAAGATATAATACACAGTTTTTTAATCAGCTAAGATCCATACGCGCATCAGAACCACGTTTTCCAAAATGCAGAAGAAACAGATGTTTGTAGAAACTGAAGATATGCTTATGGAGGATAAATTACCCAATGAATTTGATGAAACTGAAGAAGTAAATGTTGATATTGAAAATAACCAATCTATACATCCGTTAGCATAAAATATACTAAGATCTTGTTGATTTTTTCATTTTGTGGTGTCCACTATTATGTAATTAAATCATTACATACTTTTAAATTATATCCTGTTGGTAACAATTTATAGATCTGAAACATTATTAATGCTCGGACAATAAAATTTCTAAAGAAGATTTTAAGTAATCTGAATCCATGTTTGAATTATACTATTCTATAAAATATTTATTCATTTTTAATATTAAATTAATGTTATGAAATTGAATTAGTTATAAGATTTGTATACATACTTACTTACTAGTTAAGTTAGTAAAATACAGACAATTATATTAATAAATACATATAATACAGTGATTTCATTTTGCATACTACTGCAATCGAAAGTATACGCAATTCGGTCCTGAAAGCCGCACTATGGCCCCGGCGAATGAGAAGACTAACAACGAACCCGAAGAGGTTCCAGCATCGAATGAGGAAAACAAAACCACTAGCATCATAAGCATTCTAACTTTTCTCAACGAGTTGAGGGAGAAGAAACGTGGGGTGGCAATCAACCTAGAACACCTAGGTGCAGCAGGTTACGGACCTAAACAATGGGACTTCGAAATCCGGGATACATACAAGTCTCGTCATTCAGTAGTTAGACCAAATGACAGGGCGAAAGCGCTCATGGTAAGGAATCCTCTCATAGATGGAGTTTCGAAGTCTCGATGAGTTACATTTGCACGCACAGCATATAACCAAAAATAAATGTTCTTTAATGTTTGTTTAATAATTTGATTTTTTTATTTTATCCCATTTACAAAGTGATCTGACACAAACATTAGTATAACAAACATTAATGGCAAAAGGGTTTCGCCCTGGGTAATTGACAGTGGTAAATCTGCATTCATTTTAAAATAAGTCTAAGTTATCTATTATATTGAATAAATCCAGGCCTCTGCTTTTATCCAAACTTGGAAAAAACAAATGAGCCCATAGCAATTAAAAGATATGAGAATGAATAGGGTTTAAATTTATTTTAAACTATAACAGGCCTTAAAACTCAATTTACTTTTAACATTAACAAATTTTGACTTTTGTTTGGCGGAGTCTTCTAAAGATGTATACAGTTACCTACAATTTCATATACACACTTATCTTTCGGAATAACTTGTTGATAGTTGGGTGCAGTTCCTCGGGAGGTTCATTCTTTTCCACCTACTCATAGAATTTGATTTCCAAATATTATTATTTGCTTCACTTACACAACCATCATAATTTTTTTATAACTATCCATTATCCAAATTATTCAAGACATATTGATAATACCGCGGACATCTAATTTAAAAATCAAAGTAATGAGAAATAACTGTTTTATAAATGACAGAGAGTTTCAACATCAGTTTTTTTCTAAATTCTTAACTTAGCACGCAAGATGTTACCCGTTTTAATAAAGCAAAACAAAAAATTATAGAACACAATATTTATCACTAGGATAAATAACAGAAGACTTCTTGCCAGGGTTAATTACCAACCCTAACATCCTGACATTGATAAGTATACAAGAGTATAAAAGAGTGGCAAAGAGTTTCTTGCTACTTCTTCTCATTAGCTCAACCCTTTACGAAGTAGCGGTAAATTCAATAAGAAACAATATTTATATTTTTTTTTTTGACATTCATAAGTATCATTTTTGTGACCTACATGAATAAAGTGTTTTTGAATTTGAATACATTTAGGACCTATGTGACACACTTTACAAGATGAGACCATATATAGCCAATCTAGCACACAAGATCCTTAGGAACTCAAATGAAGGAAATTGGTTGCAATTAATAGGTAGTTTTCCAATATTGCAATTAATAGGTAGTTTTCCAATAGTCAGACTATTAATAGACTAATAAATGACAATCCATCTAGAACTGAAACTATATTTCTGGTCATGAAAAGCATATGGTTGGATGTAAACATCCACCTAAAACTACTTTTTAACAACACAATAATAAAGTTTTTATTCTCTTTTTGGACTTTGAGTTTACTTGAGCCACAACTTGTAACACCAATAATCAAGGTGGGATGGGTCTTTCTCTCTCATGTATTTATTCCCTCTATGCAGTTAAAGAGGAAATTGTTACCTCTTTCATTACAGAGAGACAACAAAAACACCCTAACAATATTGTGTGGCTTACAAGCCCAAAAAATCATCTTTGACCGAGGTGAGTCATCTTGAAGACTGAATACACAATTATCAACTGAACTGGACTGCGAGTAACATCTTACACAATTATAATACCACATTACTAATATTGACAAATAAGCCTAACAAACAATAAACAATGGATTCTTTCAGAATGACAGAGCAATGGCATATTAAGCTTGATATTTGGCTCAAAATAAGATTATTCAGACTTCACTAAAGGTGAAATTAGAGCTTAGCATACTTAAGATTTTGTTATTGTGGAGTGAACATGCTGTACTTAAAAAATTATCTCTTTAAGAAAGTAAAGTGTATTCACTCCATGATAATTAAAATATGTATATTATATACTATATCTTTGGCAGTAAGCACAAGAAAATTGGTCTTGTATGTGGACATAATATATATTTTACCAGACCTGAGAATATCGATTTATTAGAATCAAGGCAATAATTTAGTAACCCAACAATAAGATGAAATTTAAGTTTCTACTATCCTAACCTTAGTAATCACCATACCATGTAACTGAATTTGTGTTAAGAAGAACAGAACAAAGCCTCATAACAGCTTTCAATACCTAATAGTTTTGCAAAATGCTGGTACCTAGACAAGAACAGTGAACACCAGCGATCTAAGAGGAACGAATTGGGGCCTATATACACCTTCTCAAATACGTTTGTGTGTTCTGACAAATAAGGAAATAATAATTTCATAATATTTTCGAATATCTCAAATTTTAATCGAGAAAATAAATCCATCTAAAATCAAGGAATCAGGAGACTGAACACTCAATACTTCACAAAACAACTGAACATTGATAAAATGAAACAAAATAAATTAGAATACTGAATCATTAATTAAAACCTAACCTAACAAATGAAAATAACAAAAACTATAAAATATATTATGTTATATACGAAATGTACAAATTAACTACGTAGTTAAATTTGCAGAACCCGCGACCGATTGTTTGAAAACAATTTTAAGATGTTTCGTGAGTTCTGGCTGGATTTAAATCACAGAACACTACTATTTATTACTCGTTTAATGAGTTTTAATTTTAAAATTTACCCACGCTCTATAATCTATAGTGCGAAGTGTGAACTGTGACTGTGAACCACAGAACACTTTCACTCTAACGAGCTATGAACGAAGCGTCTAGTACAAACAAACTCAAAAGTACAGCCTATTTTTCCTTTATACTCTGTGGTGTACAAACAACTATCTGTATCTTAGTATCTATGGTTCCGAGAAAAAAAAAGCGCGGGAACTCTTGATTGCTTAGGGCGGTCTTTTTAACTATAAAATTAAATATTTCTATTATATTGTACATAATCGTCATATTTTTGAAAAGTATATAAGTATTTGTATATGTTTATCATTTAATTTGTTTAGTATAAGTAAAAGTCTATATATTTAGTGATTTAGGTTTGTGCTAAGAGATGTCGAAAATGCGGAAAAAAACCAAGCCGGAACGAGATAAAGGTGAGTCTATTTTAGATTCCACCTCTGAAAGTAGCGAATACTCGGATTCGCGTACAGTTTTGGAAGACCACGAGAACTTTTATTTGCCATATAGGGTGGCCGACTATTGTCGCCGATATCCGGAAGACGCAGGTGCCGGCCATGAATTTATAGTCTTCATAGAGAGTGCCACTGAACAGCCACATGGTAGTCGTGACATGCTTACTCTTAGTAGCTACTTATCGCGCTTCATTAAAGGCATTAAATATCTTGAGAAACTCAACAAATATAAGATAGGAGTAGTGTTTGAACGACCCAATTTGGCTAATACATTCCTAGACAACACGACATTTTTAAGGGAACAAAATATTAAGGCGTCCATCCCAGCTGGTGCCACTGAATTGTCTGGAGTGATTTCCTCCGTACCCATTGATATGTCCAACAAAAAAATTTTCAAATCTTTGTCAAGTACAAAAAAAATTATTTCTGTTCGGCGTATAATGAAAAAAAACAAACCCGATAGTGGTTTTATATTACAACCTACAAAGGCAGTCATTATTACCTTTGCGTCATCTACTTCACTCCCAGATTACGTTCACTTAAAGATGTGGCGTCTACCAGTGCGACCTTATGTGCCGCCAGTTAAGCAGTATTTCCGATGCCTTAGGTTTGACCACTTGGCTAAATTCTGTAATAATGCTCAGCGTTGCTCAATCTGCACTGAAAATCATTCATATAAAGAATGTACTATACCTATTGACAAAGCAGTATGTGTGCACTGTAAAGGTAACCATCTTGCAGTATCAGGTCAATGCCCTATAAAACACAAAAAGATATTGGATAGTAAAAATAAAAGTAAAACACCATTATCAGATTTATTTAAACATCCAACAAACTTTCCATCACTTAATAAGACAGAGAACACACAAGACATAATTAATTTAATTTTATCCAATCCAGCAGCAATGAACCTAATCACAGAATCAATAATCAAAGTCATTACACTAAATAAAACACAGAATCAAAGCATTAGGTCACACGCAATTAGTTCAGCTATTAAAGATACCATAGAAACTAAAAATAAAACGTCACATTCAACTGTCACAAACTTAACATAGTACAGTGGAATGCTCAAAGTCTGTTGAGTAACAGACTTGAGCTTCAAAACCTTCTTTATGAGCAGGACATACACATAGCACTTATATCAGAAACTTGGCTTTAACCAAATATACAGTTATCTATCAGAGGTTATACAATACTAAGAAATGATTGTGGTAATGATCACAATAGTGTAGCAATTTTTCTTAGAAATGGCATTTATTTTCAAAAGTTAGAAACATATTCCGATAGCTCCTTGCAAAATGTAGCAATCAAAATTAAATACAAACAAAAAGACATCTCAATTGTTAGCTTTTATAGTCCTGGCAACAGTGTACCTAACTTTGACAAATCTAAATTTAATAGACTGTTGTATAGTATTCCAAAACCACTAATAATTGCTGGTGATTTTAATGCTCACCATACCATTTGGGGTTGTAATAGAACCAATTCTAGAGGTAAAGACATCATGGATGTAATGGACAATAATGACTTAATGCTCTTAAATAATGATCAACCAACTACAGTGGGTACTAATTCTTGGAGACCAAATGGACTAGATCTAACAATTTATCACATCTTCATTATTCTTGTGCTGTGAATGGCAAGTTCATCAGGACTCTTTGGGCAGCTATCACTTGCCTACAATCACAAAATTTTCCATGGTAGTGTCGGAAACTGAATCTTCTTCAATTCCATCCAACATTCCTCCACACAGTAATCTGAAAATAGTAAATTGGGACCAATATGAGAACTTAGTAAATGACTTGTTAAAACAATTTGATATAAATAATTGTAATCTACAGAAGTCTTACAATAACTTCTGTTCCATAATTCTTAGAGCGGTAGAAAATTCAGTACCTAAAACCAACTACCACTGTAACAATATTACTAATCTACCTAAAAGAAAGCGACAACTTCCCTGGTGGAATGGGCAATGTACTAAAGTGGTAGAAGATTGCAAACAGGCATCTGTTATTCAAATCAAATTGCAATATCCAAAACTACATTCATTTTAAGAAAGCTCAAGCAAAGAAAAAATGTATAGTAAGACTTGAACGTCGTAAATCCTGGACAGATTTTTGCTGCACCATAAATACTCAACACCAATGAAACAGATTTGGACAAAAATGAGGAAGTTTAAGAACTTATATTCTAATTATATATTTGATATAATAATTGAATATCCAACTTTTTACACAAGTATACTCCAGATACAGTACCAAATTTGACAATTATTCACAATAATCATCCTTTAAATAGCACCAACTCTTTTATGATTGCCCCTTTTACTATTGAAGAATTAAAAGCTGATCTATCATCAAGAAAGGACTCTGCATGCGGATTGGATCTCCTATAAAATGTTAAAACTCCTAAACTCTTCTAACTTAAATAAGTTTCTAAAAATATTAAATCTCCTATGGAAGAACTCCACTATTCCAGAAGAATGGAAAACAGACTGTCTAATTCCAATTTTAAAGCATGGGAAAGATTCTGGTTCAGCTGATTCATATCGTCCTATCACACTAAGCTCGTGTGTTGGTAAAATTTTTGAACAATTAATAAAACAGAGATTAATATTTTATATTGAAAGTAACAACCTCTTACCTAATAATCAATTTGGATTTCGATGTGGTCGTTCTGCTTGTGAGAGTATACGGCATTTATGTCTTGACATCCATAGTGCCCAGATTGACAGTAAGATATTGGCTGGTGTTTTTTTGGATGTTGTAGGAGCATTTAATAATGTTGATTTAGAACAATTATCATCCATTCTTCTATCCTTAAATGTCCCTGAAAAAATAGTTAGTTGGATATTCAATTTCTTGCATGGTCGTGAACTTTATGTTAGAGTCAATAACCAATTAATAGGTCCTCGATATTCATATATAGGCGGAATTTTGAGTCCATTGCTCTTTATAATCTACTTAAATCAAATAAATATTGTTTTGGGTAATAGAGTTTCTAACCTCCAATTTGCTGATGATCTAGTAGTGTATAGTTCAGGACTTAATTTATCAAATGTTGTGTTAGATCTTAATGTAGCACTCAAAAAATTGGAGCTTTATTTTCAATATGTTAGTCTTGAGGTCAGTATTGACAAAAGCAAAGTAGTAATATTTTCAAAGCATTCTATAAGAATAAGAGATGCAAAAATATATTATGGTACTCAGGAAATTTCAATAGATAATTCAATAAAGTTTTTAGGAGTTACGTTTTTAAGTAATTTTAGATGGCACAAATATGTTGAAATATTAGAAAATCGAACATTAAAGGCCTGCAATATTCTGAAATCATTAGCTGGTACATATTGAGGTGCAGACCCACGCATCTTGCTAACACTATATAAGTCATTAGTCCGTAGCCATTTTGAGTATGCCTTCTTTTGTTATGGTGGAGTAATTACATTAGTGAATAAATTAGAAAAAATACAAAATAAATGCTTAAGGATCATAACAGGCGCTTTTAGGTCTACTCCTATTATATCATTACAAGTAGAATGTAATATTCCCCCACTAGCTCTTAGATTCAAATATCTACAAACAAAATTCTTTCTCAAATTAACTTCTATTAATAATCATCCACTCCTATTAAAGATACAGGACTATATTAACCAAACTGACAATAATTCCTACTATCAAGTAGAAGGCATCTCTGATTTGTTACATTTTTCTTGTGATCATAATCTGTTTTCTAGTATTCTTTGGCCATGTTATTTAAATTCTTATAATTCAAAATATACACCTATTAAAATAATTATTAATGAATCATTAAAATATAAGGAAGATGTATATAGTATGCTGTCAGAGTGGCAAAATTATAACCAACTTTATACTGATGGATCTAAAAGTAATACTGCTGTCTCTATGGCAGTTTATGACATACAACTGCGGAGTGGGTTTGGTCGTAGGTTAAATACCTTGGCTAGTATATACACAGCAGAATGTGCTGCAATATATGCTGCTCTAGAATATATTGGAGAACAGTCATATAATAATTGGATTGTTATAACGGATAGCATGAGTGTTTTAAAAGCTTTACAATATCCTAAATGTAATGTTACAACTAATTTCATAATTTACAATATTAGAGACAAATATCAATGCTTGTCCCTAATAAAAGATATTGTTTTATTCTGGACTCCTTCACACATAGGCGTGGAAGGAAATGAACAAGCTGATTATCTTGCTAAATCTATTGTGAATAGTAATCAGATACATACTGCTTTGAACATTCCCATACCACATACAGATGCACTGTCTCATTTTAAAGGTACATTCTTGCAAGACTTTCAGAATTATTGGCAACAAGTTGTTCAAACAAAGGGCAAATGGTTAGCCGACATTAAAAACGAAAGCTCTCCTCCCTGGTTTGTTAAAAAGAAAAAATACTTACACAGAAAATTTTACACCACAATTTGTCGGCTACGTCTTTGACATTCTCGTAGTGGTGCTCATTTATTTAGGATCGGTGTTTTAGATTCTCCAACTTGTCAATTCTGTAATTTATCCACCCAAACTCTTGATCACATTTTATTTGACTGTCCCCAATATAATCTTCAAAGATTTACATTGATAGACTGCCTCTTGGATATTTATAAGAATGCTGAAGACATCCCGCGCTCACTTCAGCAGTTATTGAAAACTTATGACTGCTTCGAGCCGCTTTACAAATTTATAGTTTCAACGGTAGGCAAAATTTGAATATACGGCTTGGTTTTTGACACAATCCATTACATAGACTTAAAACATATTCGTCCATAAATTATTATTGGACTTGTGTTTATAATGTAAATTTTAATGTATAAATGTAAATATTATATTTGTAGTTATACCTTAAATTAGTTTCATATTATCTTATAATTATATTCAACTAATATTCATCATTATTACTTATAGTTCATGTATAATATATTTCTTATAACGTATATGAGATTTATATTTTAGTATTATATCATAAAAGTTTATTAATATTAAACCCGCCCGGGGTTTAAGCTTGATCTTCATTGGAACAAGAATATTAAAGACTTGGCTTCGGCCTTTCATGCGAACCTATATGTATATGAAGAAAATGAAACATGAAGAACACGAAATACTACTTTTATGTGAAATTGTACTATTTATGTTTGAAGATGAAGATGATATAAAGACTTAGCTTGACTTTGAACAAGCTGTGTAAAGTGAAGACTGAAGAATAGAAAAATAAAAATAAGACTTGGATGTATGGGCTTTTGACCCCTTTGCCTGTCCGGATGGACGAACAGAACCAAAAAAAAAATATCTATGGTTCCGGTAGAGTTCGATATTCGATACCTTAGAATAATGACACTGTAGAAGTAGACACTGTAAAAGTAGCGTGCCCCTTTTCTTCTTCTTCTTGGTTTATTGGCTCCGCGCGTTGAGCGATTGAGCCATTGTCAAGTTTTTATTTTTTCTTTATTTCTTATTTAATTATATATTTCTAAAATTTAGAGATAGTATTTAGATTTAAATTATATATTTCTTTAAGACGGAGGAAACTTACTTAAAATTTTTGATAGGATGAGTAAAGGATAGAAAATAATATATTATGGAATACTTATACTACTTATTTACAGTTCAAAATCATTTAATAGGATAAATGTGGAAAGAAGTTTATATACACAAGGTTTATCAGAGGATAAAAGGATGTCAAAATAAGTAGGAAGTGGGATATGACACTGAATAAAACCCGAGAATAATGATTCCCGGTTATATTTTGGGCATGATAAAAATATATGGTTCAGGTCACCCAACTCACCACATTCACACAGATCACTATTCACAATTCCAAATTTCGCCAGTTGAACAGGAGAACAAACGTGGCCCAAACGCATACGCGTTAGGATATACGTTACTCTCCTGCTCAACACCAAACCTGAGAACCATAGCTTTGACGGAATATTGTTATGAATTCTAGCAAATGTGCGCTTTAACTTGGTAGAGATCAACCATGCCACATTCCTGAAGGGAATGTTTTGGCAATGCACACAAATCATGGACATTGTTATAATAATTTGCCATATCTCCGCATGAAATAGTTTCGTTCGTCAAGCTGGTCAGATCGTTCGTTTCCAAAAAATGCCAGAGTGAGCTGGTACCCAGGAAAACACCACTTTATAGCCTTTTTCATGACATGTCACTAGCAGGTTTCGAGGTGGTGCTTAGAAGCATCACTATATATAATGAAAGTCCGTACACTCATTTTCTATTAAGATGTTTTCATATTGAGGAGCTTCGAATTCAATTCTTGGAATATCTGGATTAATCCTAACATCTGGAGAGATTATTAGTTCCTTATATTTAGTATCAAAAGACGTAGAATAACAATATGTGCTAAACATCAGCGCTTGTATGAAGCCAAATGTTTGAAAGCTTTTGACAAGGCACGGGGCGATTTGTGGGACAAGTATGAATAAGTATCAATACATTCTAAAAGGAGTTGAAGTTTATCACGTAAAGTACGATGAGAAAATTGCATAGCTTTAAATAAATACGTATCAGATAAAAATTGACGTCTTAAGTAGAAAGGTGGTTCTACATACTCTATTTGCAAAGCGTTGATAGGACTAGATTTCATAGCTCTAAGAATGATCCTTGAAGCTTTGGCCTGCACACAATCTAATTTCCTAAGAGCAACTACCCTACAGGGCTCTAAAATGAAAGTGGCATAATCTAGTAAGCTACGAATAAGGGTGTTGTAAATAAGGCGCAACAAAAAAGAATGGGCCGGTTAGACACCTGATCATATTTAAGTTTCTTTCACATTTAGCAACAATATAATCACATTGAGGTACTCCTGTAAGTTTGGAATCTAAAATAACTGCCAGGAATTTAAATTCAGACTTTACGGGCATTGGATAATCCCCATAAAGTACATTGAAATCGTGAATGGTTCTCTGTCTAGAAAATAGAACCACAGGGCTTTTACTAACAGACGATTCTAATCCATTGACATCCAACCAGTCATTTAGCATACTAAGAGTAGTTAAGCGATAACTAGCATTTACTACACAACTGTCCGAGTTGTATAAAAGAAGATCATCAGCATATTGCAAAACAGATATATCTGAGGTTAACGATGTTTCTAAATCATAGTTGAGATGGACTTAGGACCGACCCCTGGGTCAGGCCTCTCCATACAAGCCTTGAATCTTGATAGTTGAGTACCATTGTTAAGGTCTAAATTAATACATCTTTCAGAAAGCATATTGATGATAAATGTAATTAATAATTGGGGAACGTGGAGGTCATGCAATTTTGATGCAGTACTGAAATCAGTACATTATCATAAGCTGAGCTGATATCAAGAAAGGCCGCAAGAACGGACTCATTATTTGAGAAAGCTAAAAGAATATCCGACACAAAAGTACTTATATTGTCTTTGGCGCTCCGGCCCTCTCCAAATAAATCCCAGCTGATTGGCCGTCAAAATGTTATTAATTTCAATAAAAAATTCTAACCTATTTTTAATTTTTATCAAGATGCTCAAATATTTTGGCAAGGACAGACGATAGCGCTATTGGATGAAAATATGAAATATCAGGGGCTGGTTTGTTTGGTTTTAATATGGGAATTATGGCTTGGGTTTTCCAAGAAGAAGGAATATAACCAGTCTCCATAATAATACTCAAATAATAATTCAAGGAAGTGTCACTGCAGTTAATCAAGAAAGAGAATGTGATGCCATCTTCACTTGGAGATGAGTCTATTGCATAAGACAGCACCTCTTTTAGTTCAGAAAAAGAAAAGGGAGCATTAAGGTCTGTATAACTACAAGCTACAGAGTAAGGAATACAACGATGGGCGTTTTTAAAGTCAGGAGCAGATGAAGGAGCCAGCTTGTCCAAAAAATTGTCGGCTAGTTCAATAGATAATGTAGTCAATGAGTGTGAAAAGAAAGCTGATTTAAATCTTCTTATATTTTTCCAAACAACTGATGGGCAAACATCTGGATTTAAAGACTCACAAAACTCCAACCCTCAAATTTCTTGTTTTCGGAGGAACTTGCGAGTGGAATTAGCTATTTGAAACAATATTTTTTCTCAGTCTCCTTTCGCTGCTTGATAGCTATAATGCTCTCATGATCCCACCAAGCAGGAAATGGAATTTTACCTTGTCTATTACCCCATAATGGAAATAAAGTGTTAGCAGCATCAATTAATACTTTGGTAATCTCATCTGCTCATATTGTTTTATTACCACCATAAACAATAGGAAGGTTAGATAGTCTTGTTCAACATAATGTTTAAATGAAATCCAATCATCTGGCAGTTTATGTTTTAATTTAGAAATGTGTTTTACATTAGAATGTGTACAAGATATAGGTAAAGTAAGAACAACCGGTATATGATAACTGCCATTAGAATTGTCAAGTACACTCCAGGATACCAGTGAGGCCAAACTTTGAGAACAAAGTGACAAGTGAGGAGCACTGAGGCTTTCATGGGGACCAGTATGTCGAGTTGGAGTTCCATTGTTCGATATACATACATTAAGAGAGTCTAAAATATCTGTCATCAATTCACAGTTGAAATCACCAAGTACTAAAAATGGGCCAGGTAAGGTAGCAAGTAATTGACTAAACTCATTATATAAAGCAGAAGAAGGGTGAGGTACACAGATATTATACAAATTTTATTTACAATCATAGCAATGGCATTAATGCCATCACTGAGAGGAGGGAGTGAAAAAATCTTATATGAGAAAGCTTTACTAATAAGTATGGCTACTCCACCATACCCATCAAGTCTATCATTTCTCACAGCCATAGGTTTATTAGGTTATATTTATTTAGTAAGTAAATAATATCAGTTTTTTTGCTTTTAGCACTCCTGCAGTTCTACTGAAGGATTTTGTAGTCCATAATTAAAGATTTGGTTTAAAGATGTCGATAATGAATTGACAGTGTTGGAAGGTAAAGAGTTATCACTAGAGAATGAATTACTAGAACTAGAAATCAATATACATAATAAGTTCCAAAATTAATTCTACAATTGATTGTTGTGGAGTTGTATTTGATCTCTGTTTCAACATACAACCATCAGGTATTTGGGAATTATGATTATTGTATTCATTATTAATTGATTCATACATGGTACGGTCATATCCTCCAGTTTGTTTAGGAAGAACACGACATTGAATAAATACAGTTTTTTTATGCCCATTGTTTGGTGTAGGAGGTACATGTGAACTAAAATTTGAAGAAGGATGATTTTTATTTCCAGATTGGGTAGGGGAGGAAGCTACTACATTATTATAAGGTTTTGAAGGTGGAGGATGGATTTTAGCTGCCTCGGCATATATGCAATTCTGGGCCATTGAAACTTTATTTTTTTTTGTTTAGCGAATTCTGGACATAGCTTACTAATTTAAACACCTACGGTCCCTGGGAAGACGAATCATCATTAAACTATCTCATACTCTAGCTCCCGCGGCGATGACGGTAGGAGCGATTATAGGTGTGGGACTCGCTGGATGGGGTATTTACCAGCTGGCGAAACGATTCACTTCCCCAGCCTCCTCAGACCTGCTCAACTGTATTATTACCCAAAGCACGTCAACACCACACTCGCCGCCTACAGCTCAATATGAACCAAATTCTGTCGCTGCTTGCTATAAACACATCAAAAAGTTTAGAAGTCATGTCATCAGCAAATCGAAGAGGCCATCCATGGCATACGAGCAGCACAAGAGCTTGCTGACACACTGCGGTCATTTGACAGTGAAACGGCCGTGGAATTCCTGAACATCCGCATGTACGGGCAGAAGATAACAGATAGATATCGAGCCCAATGAGCCGTACTGCTCACGCAAGAAATGGACAGACAGGGCTTGCGGGACCTCACGCGACGTGGTCCCATAATCCGGGACGCGGTCGAAATGCACATGCAGACCAAACTGACGCGTTGCAAGCCATCAACCGTTACAACGACGCCGTCGACGGAGTCATAGAGCGAGTACACCCGTGGTTCTGTTGGAGGACTGAACGCACACAATTCTCCAATAATTTAAACACCTACGGTCCCTGGCTTCACAGAAATTAACCATCCACCTTATAGTCCAGATCTGGCTCCCTGTGACTATTTCTTATTCAAAGATTTAAAGAAAAAATTGAGGGGTCGCAGATTTTCGACGGACTAAGAAATGAAGGAGGCTGTGACTGACCATTTTGACGAGCAAAATAAAAATTACTATTATAACGGCATGAAGTCACTTATTTGCAAATGTCATAAGTGTATTTCACTTGCAGGAGAATATATAGAAAAATAAAAAAAAAAACTAGCCATCAAAGTCTTTTCTTTCATAGTTAGGTAGATTACTTATCAGCCTCCCCTCGTAAGTTCGGGGCAGTCAATTCTGTTGTTGCACACGTCATAAAGAAATAACATATCGAGTAAAGTTCGCCGGTCTTTTAATTGCATTAATTTATGGTGGCTACAGGATTCCTCATAACTAGAACCATAATGCTGAAGGCGATATTCTAATACCTTTACAAATTTTGATTGTATATTCTCTATTTCATAGATATATATCCTATAGTATGGGTTCCAGATATTACAGCAGTATTCTAAGACGCTACGAACATATGAGAAATAAAGAACTTTTATACACTCTAAACCTGAAAAATGTTGACTTACACGTATAACGAAACCTAGATTCCTGTAAGCCTTTTCAGTTATTGCAGCAATGTGATCTGACATTGACATTTTTATATCAAACACTATTCCTAAGTCCCTAATGCTATTCGTTCGTGTTAATAGAACATCAAGTAATGTGTATAGGTTTTCTAATTTATTTCTTTTTCGCGTAAAGGTGATGTGAAAACATTTAGTTACATTGACTCCAATACGGTTGTCATGATAATAGTCACACAGTCTGATTAAATCACTCTGAAGGTTTATTGAATCTATTTCAGTCTTAATGCGAGTGTAAATTTTAGTGTAGTCAGCATACATAAGAAACTTAGCAAACTGGAAACAGTCGCCAATATCATATAAATAAGATAAATATAGTAATGGTCCCAAAATTGACCCTTGCGGAACTCCACAAGGTCAGAACGATGCCCAGCCAAGACCACAGCTTGCGAACAATTGTACAGGTAAGACTCCATCCAACGAAGAAGATCACCACGAATCCCTAGTTCCTGCAACTTGTGTATTTATTTATTTATTTATTTATACAAGGTCCACCAACACAGAATACACAAGACAATTCATAAGATTGAAACATAAATTTAAAAAATCGTGTTCCTGCAATTACAGGTGAACACATCATGCACATTAACATACAAACAATTTAGTTGTTAATTATATAAAAGTAAATTGAAGTCCTATAACGCTAACATGTTAAAACAATATAAAAAGATAAATTAATTCTATAAATCATTACAAGCTAAAATACAGTCACTTCAATATAATCACTAAAATACTATAGTATAGGTACAATATATCTTATCTATGCATTTTTTATTATAAATTAGGTCATTACATTTTACTAATCAGAGTGTCAGGTTTCTCTTAAATTGTGCTACTGTATCTCCAAAAACATCTAAAGATCGCTTGTTTGAAATTATAGTATTGTATTGACGCAACAGCCTATTCAGTGGGGAGTTAAATCCGAGATTAGAGTTTGCTCGATCAGGTATAAACGGTTTATATTTTGCCAGTTGAGGTGCTCTAGTTGGCATGTGAATATTTATCTTGCTCAATAGCTGCGGGCAATCCAACATCCCATTAATGATTTTATATAAAAATATCTGTTCATGGATTTGCCTACGATCCTCCAAGGATATCATTTTATAATTTGCTAGCCTGCTACTATAGCTGTCAAGATGTCTCGTTTTTAGGCGAAAGCTAATAATTTTTAGAATTTTTTTTTGGATACTCTCAACGCGTTGTATATATTTGTTATAATAAGGGTTCCAAACAACAGAACAATACTCAAGACAACTTCTCACCAGCGCATTATATAGTACAATCATTGTTTCAGAATTTTTAAATTCCTTGGTATTCCGCAGAACAAACCCGAGCATTTTAAAAGCCTTGGAAGTAATGTTATTAATGTGTTGGTCAAATCTTAGGTTGCTATCCAAAATCACTCCAAGATCCCGAATCTGCTCAACTTGCTTAAGAGGTGTATCATTTATTTTGTATACTATATCTTTACAGCTATTTAGCCTTTTTCTGGAAAATCTCACATGAAAACATTTCTCAGCATTTAATACCATAAGGTTACATTTACACCAGTAAGCTAATCTATTTAAATCCTCCTGAAGCTTTTCAGAGTCGCTTATAGAATTCACACATCTGGCAATTTTTAAATCGTCCGCAAATAAATAACATTCTGAATGATGGATATTTGTACATAGGTCATTAATAAACAAATTAAATAAAATAGGACCGAGATGGGAGCCTTGTGGTACACCAGTTGTCATTGAATATGTGAATGATTTGAATCCATTTACTGCCACTATACCAGATCTATTTGCAAGGTATGAACTGAACCATCTAAGAAGGCTATTTCCGATTCCCGACGCAGCAAGTTTTTCGGTTAAGATTGAATGGTTAACTCGATCGAACGCCTTGCTGAAATCAGTGTATATGACGTCCACAGAAGATCTAGAGTCTACGGTTTTAGAAATGCTTTCAACAAAAGATACCAAATTAGTAGCGGTAGACTTATTCGCTAAGAAACCGTGCTGATGAGTAGTTATAATATGTCTTAAATGCCATGTGAGTACTTTGCAAACTAATTTTTCAAATACCTTGTCTAATATCGGTAATATTGAGATTGGCCTATAGTTACTTACCATTTCCCTGCCACCTGATTTGTAGATTGGTACTACGCGCGCTTGCTTCCGTCGTAACGGGAAGACACCGCAAGTAAAGGATTTATTATAGATCTTTTCCAGTGGATATGATAAGGGTTCTGCACACTTGACAATGAATAATGCTGGTATGTTATCACAGCCTGCTCCTTTGTATATATTTAATCCCTTTAAAAGTTTAGTGATATCTTCACGGGAAATTTCACATGATAATAAAGTATTACAATTAACTGCATTGTCCCGCCTAGGATAACTATGAGTAGTAAAAGTATAATATGGTCGACTCGATCAAACGCCTTCTCAAAATCAGTATAAATTACGTCAATTTTGATAACCATCATCCATTCCACGCTGAACGTAATTAGTAAAAACAGCAAGATTGGTATTAGTGGAGCGACCATGTATGAAACCATGCTGCTCTAGAGGTAAGTGACGAATGATTATGGGGTACAGGTAATTGTGTGCTACCCTTTCCATTAATTTACCTAAGGTATTAAGTATTGATATAGGCCTATAATTTTCAACAGATGCTTTAGATACTTTTTTATGGATTGGTACTATATTAGCAGTTTTCCATATTTTTGGGAAATATCCTTCAAGAAAGCAGCGTTTAAAAATTAGTGCTATAGGCGCTGATAGTGATGCAGAACAAGCGACCAGAAAGCTTGGTGGAATTTTATCACAACCCGGGCCTTTTGATGTATCAAGAGTTTTTAGTAATTTTTTTACCTCGTCAATCGTAAGTTGAATATTGCTGATTGTATCATGACAAATAGACCGTTCCTCTGAAAAAACTTTATATTGCGATACAGGTGAAATAAAATTTTTGCAGAAGAAATCATTAAAAGCATTACAAATATCATATTGATTTGAGATAGTCTCATCTTTATAAAGCCAGGGTAAGCAGATTTATTATTTCTTTTGGATTTAACATAAGTCCAGATTAATTTAGGTGTAGATTTTATTTTATCCTCAGAGTTCCTAATATATTCTGAATAGCATCTTTTTTCAACGTTTTTAACACGCCGACGTAATTTAGAAAAGGAAGCATAGTCGTTCGGATTATTATATTTTGCTTTCTCTTTTATTATATTTATGAGAGCCTTAGTGTACCACATAGGATATGTGTAAGTGTGCGAAAGTTTTATGAGGTACAAATTGCGAGTAAAATTTATCGATCGCGACATGCAGTGGTAAGCATTCAAGCGAAGTCCAATCGTAATTAGAAAAAAAGTAGTTTACAGCATTATAATCTACCTTATTATATAAATAACGTTTCGTATTAGTACGTTTTATTGACGGTAATACGATATCAATAACACAAATATCAATTGCAGGGTGGAAAATATCCTCTTTAACTAAAGGTGATTTTGATTTATTGATAATTAAAGATGTATTGGAATAAATTAAGTCTAGTAGGTTGTTATGAGTATTAAAAAAGAAATTATATTGAATTAACCCAAGAAATGCTGTTAAGTTTAATAACTCCGTGGCAGTATTCTGGATAACGATGCTTCCTTTTTTTAGTAGAATAGGATGCCCCTGTTTCCAATCAATACATGGCAAATTAAAATCCCCTGCCAGAATAAAATGATCGTCAGGGTGAGGATTAAATAATTGCGATAATATCTCGCAGAGTATCTGTATCCGTGATGGAAGTATCTGGTTAGGAGGAATATAAGCACAAATGATACTTAAGTCACATAGTGAGCCTAGAGTGCGGGCAGGTATAGATATGCACATACATTCCAGATCATCGTGTTCAAGGTCAAAGCGCCGGCGAGCACCGAATCGCCTCGCACAAGCAATTAATACTCCCCCACCAAATGCATCACCACTCGTGGTACGGTCACGACGAAATACGTCGAATCGCGCAGAATCGCACAATTCCGAGTCTAAAATACTAGGACATAACCACGACTCAGTAATAAGTGCTATATCTATTTGTGATATTGATAGGTTATTAAAAAATATGTTTGTTTTTGTCCGCAGTCCTCTTACATTGTGATAGATTAAGCTTAATCCTATATTTTGCCTATTCAGTGTGGAAGACATAATGAATAAACATTATGTATTATAGGTACATTATCGATTGTTCTTTCTCCATAAGCTTTGTTTTTTTATATGTTTCTTCATACCAGGACAAGAGATTTTATAAATTAAAGGGAATATGTCAGTGAACATAAAAAAATGTGAGTGTTTAAATGGAATTTTATTCTCATTCCTTATTCGATGGTAAACACATCCTCAGCATTGTCTCTCGACTCTTCGACCTCTGCTTTTGGAATGTTATAAATCTGTTTGACAGTCATCTTTGCCAACATGTTTGGAGAACCTTTGAAATTATTGGAACAGCCTTCATGTTTTCTTACAGCCTGGTCTGCCAAATGTACTCCATTGAGTGTTGGTGTAATTAGACGATTTCGCTTGTCAGTTTTTATATTATTTATTTTTGAGAATTTCCTCCCATAATCTGCATTTGAATTAGGAACTGACAGAGCTGTGAGCGCGAAGTTAGGAAGATTTGTGAACAGCCGTTCACCAATTTCGTCTTTCACCATTCATTCCATAAGTCACCATTTTTTCGTGTACTACTATTACAACAGTCTTTTCAGATTGGATGTATTCATTCAACCGACTAAATTTTCAACTAGTTCAAAGTTGAACATGACATCGGATTAAAGAACTTTAATTTCTCATTAAGACTGTAGTCACTTACATGAGAACATAAAATCAGTGAGTGAGAGGCGAATTTGCTCATTGCTGCTTTCTGATATAGTTTATTGTTATTACGATAAGATGTTTTTATACATTGCTTTGTAAATGATATAGCAGCCTTTTTTTGAAGATGTTGAGCGAAGTCGCTTCTCTAACAGTTTTCGAAAGCTTATTGTATAGCTGTGCTCCTGCAAATGTTATATTATTTTTACCATAGTTGGTCCGATATGGAACTAACTAGTCTCAAAAAAAGCGGAACCGCGTCAGTTAAAAGCGGAAGGTGGACCATTATCAAGAAAGGCGGTGTAAAAAGCGGAAAAGCGGTACATCTGGCAACGCTGGCTGTCACAGGGATTCCCTTGTTTTTACCAAAAAAGTAGCTCTGAGGACGGTGATCGCTACGAAGTGTGAAATGCGTAAGCATCATATTAGTCTGTGGTGAAATGTCTACCATAAATATATTGATGGTGTTTTGAAACTCCAAAAACAAAGGTCAGATTTTTTTTTTGTTGGGATTTTATGACCTGGTAACTACAGCTTCTTTATCTAACTGCGTGTAGTTAACTTCAGTCGCGTTCAAAGTACGTGACGCACAACACACCGGACGCTCGCTATTCGCTACCGTCTGCGTTAGTACTGCCCCCACACCGTACGCGCTGCTATCCACCGATAAAATTAATGTAGGGCTCGGATCATAGTGTGCTAACACCGGAGAACTGCTTAATACATTTTTTATCTAATTAAAAGCTCTGTCACGTTCGACAGACCATTCCCATTTTACATTTTTCTTAAGTAGTTAACTAGCTACTAACTAACTTAGTTAGTATACATAGGTTTTAAAATATCACTCATGTTAGAACAAAACTTTGAATAAAAATTCACAAGTCCCATGAAACTTTTCAATTGTGTAATATTATCTGGTCTAGACGCTGCCGCAATGGCTGCAATTTTTTTTAATCTGTGTGCAAACCTTGCTTATCAATTTTGTAACCGAGGTAGGTGACACTTTTGAAGGTGATCTTTAAAAAACTGACATTCTTCAAAATTTATTCTTAACCCGTTTTCTTTTAACCTTTGTAGCACCGCCCTTAAATTGCGTAAACGACTTGCCCTATCCTTTCCCGTAACACAAATATCGTCAGCAAACACAGCAGTAGAAAGAAGGCCGCATAAGACTTCTTCCATAATTTTTTGAAAATTTTCGGGAATGCATTTGATTCCGAATGGTACACGTCTATACACAAAAGTGCCCAAATGTGTAGCAATGGCGGTCATGGGTTGTGAAACTTTGTGTAACATACATTGTTGGAAAGCATTCGATAAATCTAATTTAGTATACTGTTCACCCCCTCTCAGGGTTGCAAACAGGTCGTCGATACGCGGCAGTGGGTAATGGTAGCTTTTCAGTAATGGATTTATCGTGATTTTATAATCTCCGCACAACCGAATATTACCGTTAGCTTTGACCACCGGCACTATAGGTCTGACCTCTCAACCTTGTATAAGACCCCTTCCGGCTGGAGCCTATCGAGTTCCTTTTCAACCGCGCCTCGCAACGCCAGTGGCAAAGAGCGCGTTTTTACAAACACCGGCGTTTTATCATTCAAAAATAATTTAAAGTTTGATTTGAATGTACCGAGGCCTTCTGCGAATACTTCTGGAAAATCACTTCTTAGTGACGTCGCTATTGGGTCGCTTTCTGTTAAATAGTGAAATTCTACCATCGCTAATTTTAATTGCTTAATCCAAGTCCTAGCCATTACGGGCCCCCCACCCCTTTTTCAATAACATATAAATTTAACTATGCATGATTCTTCCCTGCTCTGTGAACGGCTTGATCACTTGGCGTTGCGTAGAGGTGTCGCTTCATTGTGTGTCTTCTACCGCATTTATCACGGGTAGTGTTCCGAAGAGCTGTTTAACCTGATTCCTGCCGCCGAATTCCACCTTCGCACGACACGCCACAAGTTAGGATATCATCCCCACCATCTGGATGTGTGGCGGTCCTTCACAGTGCGGTTTTCAATGAGCTTTCTTCCACGTACTACAAAGCTGTGGATTGAACTTCCTTAGGTTTAAAGATATTTATTTCTCATTAAAAACATAATATTGTCACGGCGTTCTTTTATATAATTTCGTATGGTATGAAATACTTTCACTCTTATATATCTTGCAAACATAGTTTTTACATTTTCTTAACACACAGGTTGGCATTTTAGATTATTATTGTCACGCCACGAAAACGTTCCGCTTATCTCGTTGCTATTAGCCGACTAAATGAAATTACGACAATTGTCTGAATTGGTCTCCAACATTTTGCGCGCGCTAGTGCCATATCTACGTCTTTATTGTATATAATATCGTTGGTGAAAAGTAAAACTTACGCGTGGAAGCGGATTCCTGGATTTTTTATATTAATACGGTTTGGCAGCAATACACAATACACCCAACCATATTGTTTAGTTTTATAACTATATAGAAATACCTTTAACACACCAAATACGTTTCAAAACAATAAAATCACAAAAATACTGTGTGACAACCGATGACATGACAGATCTTTGTTTATCCCAAAAGTTGACATTGGGCCAAATAAATAAATGGGTTTCGTGATAGAGATGCAAGATCAATAGCTTTGTCCCGTTCTATCTCAGCCTTAGTTGTATATCGCTTGTCCTTCTATTTGTAATGAAGTTAGCGACGGTACTGCTGCAGAGTTAATATTCTAAGGTCGATACTATGTTTACGATACACTCAAACAGCAGTTAGCTCAGAGTAAAATTATTCTTTGGTAAAGACTCGACACTCGAGAAGCAACCATTCTCCCTCTCTGCGTTCCCCACCCCGAGGTCGTAGATCCGTAGATTATTATTCTTAGTATACTGTTAAGCTCGTTTTATTATTATTATTATTAATATAACTTTGGTTAATTTATCAAACCAAATACCATATGAAGCAAAATATTGAGTAAGGTAGGAATTTCATCATATAACTTCGAAGATTTTTTTTATATTATGTCAAGATTATCTACGTTTTCTGTTAAAAAAAAACCTACAATAAAACAGAACTGAAATAAGCTTCTCAGTAATACATGTAAAAAGTTATAAAAAAAAATGTTGAAAACTACTTGCGCGTACAGAAACCGTGCGAGTGAAGAAGTGCGAGATTGCTTGTGTATGATATAAAATATAATCTGGAAAAAATAACTACTGAACTACATAGTACAATAATTTTCCAATTAAAGTTAACATATTATTTCAACATATTCCAAACTAAAGGAACAGAAAAAAACAGACAAAGGAAACGACGCTTCAAACGGTACAGGGGCGCGGGGGTATTGGTTTTGATCTATATATTTTGAGATATTATACTTAAAACATACCTTCAGTCTACCAAACATGGTAACCTGGCAGACTCGTTTGCAGGTAAGGTAGTCGAAAACTGGGTCACGATAACTGGAAATTGTCGGTAACTGGGTGTTGACTATTGGAGTGCTAATGTCGAAAATTTGAGATATTAAAAATACATATATTTATTACTCGTCTACACCGTATTTTAAAAATATAATATAGTCGATTTATATCTCAAGGACATATTTTATCGTATTCAATATTAACTTTTTTAAAAACATGATAAACATATTTTTAGTCGATTATTGGTGCCATTACGTTATGCGCATCGACAGTGAAATGCTGGAGATTTCTGTCGCGGTTGGCGCTGAGGGTAGCTGAGCCTGGTTTGTGTCTTCCATTTCTTCGTCGGGTGAATCATGTGAGTCTTCAAAGCTGTGATACCACAATCGCGGATTTTCCCGCCAAAATGGTGGTAGTGACACCAATCACCGACAAGGACCAATGATCGACTTTTTTTTTGTAATTCAAAAAAATAAGAGTAGGAAATTGATTTTCTATAATGGTTACTCTATCTCATAGACTATATGCTTCCTACTGTCATCTAGTGACACTTGAAAGAAATCCGCTATTTTCTCTAAAAATGGCCGCGTGAGATCTGAGTCTAGCTAGTGTTCCTCTTCAAACAAAGGCATTTCTAAGCGGAATCTTTAGGAAAGTTAGTACAATGTTTTGTTTTGTTCATTATCTTAGCTTGTTAACACTTATTTTAATTTGGTGTTTTTTACGGCATTTTATGGGGATTATAGTAACGATTTTCGTTGTATTAAAAGTTAAGAGGTTATTTTTTCGACTTAAAATGCTGATTTTGTTTACTGGTTCTCATAAATTGACTTCCTCCAATTATCGACAAGTGTCGATAATAAATTTTATTTTTATTTTTTAAGAGAATATTGTCCTTTGGTTATTTCTGAACTGTTAGATATTTTTAATAAGTTTATCAAAGTATAGTTACCAGTAATCGACACGATGTCGATTATTGGAGTTACAATGTGTCGATAATTAGTTCTTGCAGATGGCTCCGAGAAAAAACTACACTTTCGATAAGATAGAGAAAGCAATTGAGTCTGTAAGTAATGGCGAAGAGATTGCAGTGGCTGCGCAACGTTTCGGAGTACCGAGGATTACGCTTCATGACAAAATAACTAAACACAACAGATAACTTATCTAGAGCTCGAGATAACGTGCCTGAGAGCAACATCAAGACCTGGTTAGCTGAAATTATTTGAATGAAGATAACTTCAAAACTATTCTAAATAATCCACACAGGTTATTTAATACAGACGAACGCGCGTTTTTTTTGTCGCCCAAACCTGATCGAGTAATCGCCAAAAAAGGAGAGAAATAGCTATATAGTAGCTGTGGGGATGATAAGGACCACCTTACCGTCCTTATCACGGGAAATGCAGCCGGAAACCTAGCCCCTCCGATGATCGTTTTTAATTATGAACGAATTCCGTCGTCCACTGCTGCCAGTGTTCCCGATGACTGGGCAAAAGTCGGAGAGTGGATGGATGTGCAGCAGCACATTCTATGAATATGTGACTAACGATTTCAACCCTTGGTTCTAACCAAGGGTTGCTCTAGCAAAATAATATTGAAAAACCGATTTTACTCTTTGTGGATGGCCACAAATCACACGCTCACTCTACACTTATCTAATTTTTGCTCCCAAAATGGCATTGAGATCGTTGCTCTTTACCCAAACTCTACACATATTTTACAACCGATGGACTTGTCAGTATTCAGACCCCTCAAAGCACATTGGAAAAAAGCCGTGACGCAATGGAAAATGGAAAACCTTGGACACAATCTTCGTAAAGAGAATTTTGCTCCAGTGCTCCAAAAAGCCTCGCAAACATCACGAAAGAATGCGTCAAAAATGGGTTCCGAGCGGGGGGCCTTTTTCCATTTGGGCCTGATTATATTCACATGTCTAAATTAGACAAACCGAAAAAGAAACCTCGACTAAAACTAATCTTATAAGTATTTAGAAAATGATATTATATGAGCTTTTTCAGTTGAAAAGTTACACCAATTTAATAAATTATTCTTTGAAAATAGAAGAACACTCGAAAGTAGCATCCCCAATGAAGACGAAGCTTTATATTTGATTTGGTCTAAAAATAGATCCGAAAACGCGCGTTCTTTCATTCGAATCCAATGAATGCTGCTTCAACGTTAGACATAGACAAAAACAGACAGGAACAAAAATATACACTCCCAAATAACATAACGACTGCTCTAATGAACGAAGTTTTAAACGAAGACGCTTTTTCACCCGGTGTTGATTTTTTTTTTTGAGAGGAGGAAATACGGTTACGTATTTACGCCCCGGAACGGGGCGTAATATGTCGGACTCGAGTGTCCGCGTAAGCGGACACCCCATACCGACTAAACCCTCCTCTGTGCTGTTAGCAGCCCAGGCTTTCACACCGAAGTAGAACGTGGGCCGTGGAGGCCGCAAAGACTACGCAACAACAGTCGCGGGGCGTCTCCTAAGGAGACTCGAACCTCAGACCGGCTGTGTGCTTATCTTTTTTTTTTTTTTTTTTTTTTTATGGAATAGGAGGACAAACGAGCGTACCTGGTGTTAAGTGATCACCGCCGCCCACATTCTCTTGCAACACCAGAGGAATCACAAGAGCGTTGCCGGCCTTTAAGGAAGGTGTACGCGCTTTTTTTGAAGGTACCCATGTCGTATCGTCCCAGAAACACCGCACAAGGAAGCTCATTCCACAGCTTTGTAGTACGAGGGAGAAAGCTTCTTGAAAACCGCACTGTGGAAGACCGCCACACATCCAGATGGTGGGGATGATATCCTAACTTGTGGCGTGTCGTGCGATGGTGAAATTCGGCGGCAGGAATCAGGTAACACAGCTCTTCGGAACACTCCCCGTGATAAATGCGGTAGAAGACACACAATGAAGCGACGTCTCTACGCAACGCCAAGTGATCCAGCCGTTCACAGAGCACTGAGTCCCCGACAATTCGAGCTGCTCTACGTTGCACGCGGTCAAATGGATCGAGCAGATACTGGGGTGCACCAGACCAAAGATGACAGCAATACTCCATGTGTGGCCGGACCTGCGCCTTGTAGAGCGCTAGAATGTGGGCCGGCTTGAAGTATTGCCGTGCTCTATTGATGACGCCCAGCTTCTTCGAAGCCAATTTGGCTTTGCCCTCCAGATGGCCACGGAATTGGCAATCGCTCGAGATTTCGAGACCCAGTATTCCGATACTAGGCGCGGCTTTAAGAGAAGTGTTCTCGAAGAGCGGTGATACGACAAATGGGGTTTTTTTAGTGGTAAACGCGCAAACTTGAGTCTTCTGGGGGTTAAATTGGACAAGGTTCAATTTACCCCATTCCGCGACCTTCACGAGAGAGGACTCGATAGAAGACACAAGTTTCTCCCGGCACTGGTCGACGATTTCCCGAGAGAGACCTACATGGCCCGTGTATACGGCATCACCAGTGCTGTCATCTGCATAGCAATGCATGTTGGAGGTGTCCAACATATCATTGATATGCAGAAGAAACAGCGTAGGAGACGGCACACAGCCTTGGGGCACTCCAGCATTCACGGGCTTCGGGTTCGAGCAATATCCGTCGACAACGACCTGTATGCTACGCCCAGTGAGGAAGCTGGAGGTCCACTTGCACAAGCTCTCGGGAAGCCCAAATGATGGAAGTTTTGAGAGGAGCGCCTTGTGCCATACACGATCAAAGGCCTTCGCTATATCCAGGCTAACTGCCAGGCCTTCCCCCTTGCTTTCAATAGCCGCCACCCATCTATGTGTTAGGTATACCAGAAGATCACCTGCCGACCGTCCATGGCGAAACCCGTACTGTCGGTCGTTGATCAACTGGTGACCCTCTAGGTATACTAAAAGCTGGTGGCTAATTATGCTCTCCATGATTTTGGAGAGCAGGGAGGTGATAGCAATAGGCCTGTAGTTCGCCGGATCCGAACTGTCTCCTTTTTTTTGGATCGGATGGACAAGGGCTGACTTCCATGAGTCAGGGACTACGCCTTTGGAATAAGAGTGCCGGAATAAACGCGTTAGCACCGGCGTCAACTCAGGGGCACACGTTCTAAGCACGATTGGAGAAATGCCATCCGGCCCGCTCGACTTCCTGACGTCCAACGAAAACAGAGCTCGCCTAACAGTTTTCTGTCTGAACTGTACTTCAGGCATAGAGCTCTGACACCGCGGGATGGTCGGCGGTGTTTTTCCGTTGTCGTCAAGAGTCGAGTTGGAGGCGAAAAGAGCGCACAGGAGCTCGGCTTTCTCTTTTGCCGTATGGGCCAGGGTGTCATTCCTCATGTGCAACGGCGGCATGGACGGCTGGTTGAAGTTACCAAGAGCAGCTTTCGACAACGACCAGAACTTGCGTGTTCCGGTCGGGTAACTGGAAAGCTGCTCGCCGATTTTGACGACGTGCTTAGACTTCGCACGGGCGATTTGCCGCTTAAAAAATCTGGAGGCACGGTTATATTTCCTCTTAAGAACTTTGCAGTTCGGATCCTTTGTGCCCAGCGCCGCAACCCAAGTTCGATACGCCTGTTTTTTGCAGTCAGATGCTGCTTTAACTGACGCATCGAACCAGGGCTGTGATCTGCCACCGATCGGTACTACAGAGCTTGGTATAAAAATATCCATGCCCTGCAGTATCACATCGCCTACTGCAATGGCGCAGGCACTAGGATCATCCGAAGAGAAACAAACCTTGCCCCAAGGGTAGGATGCAAAAAAGGAACGCATCCTATCCCAATCTGCTGACTTGTAGTGCCAAACGCGGCGGGTCGCTGGTGGTCTGCGACGTTGGCGTCGGATAGGCACTACACTCCTGACCAGGCAATGGTCGGACGTTCCAAGAGGGGCGTCGACAACGACCTGGTAACCATCGGGATGTGTAGTCAGCAGAAGATCTAATAAGGACGGCATGTGGCTATCCACATCCGGGAGCCGCGTTGGCGACTCAACCAATTGGAACAGACCATACGCCAATGCAAAATTATGCACAGATCGCCCTGCGTAGTCTGTGGTACGTGATCCAAGCCATTCGGCATTGTGCCCGTTGAAATCACCCAAGACCACGATTTCAGCGGAGGGGATCTGTGCAAGCACGACGTCAATTGCAGCTTGAACGCAGCCCATGAGATGATCGGTTTCTGCGTTACCACTATGGGACCTGTAGACACACGCATAGATACGGACGCGGTCGTCTAAATCTACGCGGAGCCAGAGAGTAGACAGGTCCCTACCCTCAAAATTGCCGAGACGGCGACAGCAGATATCCTCCCTAACGTACACACATACGCATGAGGCAAAAAGTTGTGCTCAAATTTGTACCCGGGGTACGTTAAATATGACGTATCGCTAGGTCGAGATATCTGCGTCTCCGTAAGGAAACACAAGGCCGGCTGCGCCGTCTCAAGGTGGTGGTGGACGGCGATTAAATTGAAGTGAATTCCCCTGATATTGCAAAAGTCCACGTTGAGCGTGGAGCGGGGTGCCGTGGTGTTACTGCCTCGTTTGTCCTCGGTCATGCGCGGTTCTGTGCCCACCCCAGAATACGAAGGGCGGCCCGAGCGAGAGTGCTCGGGGAGGGATTCTCCGGCTCTGGTAGAGCTGGTACCCTCCTGGGGTAATATCTTTTTACGGACCGCTCTCATAATTTGTGTGGGGGGGGGGGGAAGGGATGGCCTCCGGTCCTCGACACTAACCTATGCGAAACATAGCGGCACTAGGCCGCTACTTCACGCCGGTATTCTGTGCGAGTGTGGTAATTAACCCGGACGAGTCTGGCCCGATTGTGCTGACGTCATAAGACGGCAGCGTGACTCTCCCACTTCTAAAAAGCCCTTAGTCGCCTCTTACGACACCCATGGGCCTGGGACTCCCCTATTCTTTTTACGCCCCGGAGAAAGTACAGGGCAAAAGTTGTCTGTTGTTTGTTTTCTGAACAAGAACAAATGTTGAACATAATAAAAATTTAATCACTAATTAATTGGCCAGAGCGTCGCTACATTTTTTCAGAAAAAGTGAGAGCCAGTCATAACCGATGTCCAGTGTTGCTATGTTTTTTACACATTCGTTGTATACGCGTGACATAAGGGCTGTAGGAGCGTGCTGTCCAAGTTTCGTTCGAGCGTTATTAGTTTTAAAGAAAGGAAATTGGTTGCGAGGAGTTCTCCGAGGTACGTTTATATTAAATCTACTCAACAGTTCATTATCATCTATTTTTCCATTGAAAACTTTATAGAGAAGTTTTATGTCTTGAAGAGATCTAAGTTACCTAGTTAAGTAAACATTGTATTACTTTCATAGTTGTAATTTTGTAAAAAGGTTTCGTCCGTGTATGATAGATAAATAAATAATTACCTAAAGCGCACATAGTTTCTGTGTAGAACAATAGTTTTTTATGCAATTGTTGTGTAATAAGGGGTATTAAAACACGAATGTGGATTTGATGTGATAATAGTATCACATGAGTGTTTAATACCTAATTATCAACAATTGCATACAAGACTTTATATACACCCAGAATATGAATCCTCTAAAGGATTCTGGAACAGTTAGCTTACTGCTAACATTAAAACACCAGTCCTAATAGTAACCTAATATCATTAATTACTGATTATATACAAATAAACTAAGTATTAATGAAACAATTATTTATTTTAGTAGTAATTTACATTTTGTATAGTGCAATAATTAAAATTCACTCGAATATAATGTTCTTTTGCATCGTTTAAAATGAATCGCTCATTTTTTGTAAACAAAACAATAAAAATATCGAAGAAAAATGGCGGGGATTCGAATAACCTACTTTTTTTTACGGCGCGCGACGTTCTGGCAGTGTGGTACGCGCATAAACGAAAATGTTCTTTTTTTGAAATTCATACAGATACCACGCATCGAGCAATAAGAATGTGGCTGTCTGTTGAAACTATTTGCGCATGAATGGATCGAAAAAAAAAACATAGGAGTGTTGTTATGAAATTCAGTACAACATTACAACACCCGTTTGTATGATGTTATGGATATTAGAACATTGGGTGTTTTAATGTTGGCAATAAGCTTACTGTTTCAGAATCTTTAATAGAGGACTTAAAGCATGGGTGTAGATAAAGTATATTACTGGTGACAATGCAGTAGGTGCCGTCCTACAACAATACATCGAAAATAATTGGCAACCACTCGGTTATTTCTCAAAGAAATTCTCAGAGGCGGAGAAGAAATACTCAGCGTATGACAGAGAACTCTCAGCCGTCTATAAGTCAGTGAAACATTTCCGTAAGATTTTTGAAGGACGTGAATTATTTAATCGCCAAACGCTCAGTCTCTAAAAGTTCAAAGCGAAATAGCACTTCGCAACAACGCTTTAAAACCAGAGTTCGATTGAGTGGTATCGTATTTCAAGTGCTTCATTATGACTCACTGGCAAACAATGCTAATTTCAAAATGATGCATCTTAACTTACTCGCCTAGTAACAGGATAGTTTCTGAGATATCGGCCAAAAACTTTTTTTCAACAGTTCCACAGTGGTTAAATTCTCTTTTTAGTGGCTGATATCGCTTTTGTTGAGTTTTTCTGGCTGACCGTGCTTTAGAACTTTCATTCGTGCGTGTGATTTAGCTGTTGTTTAAATAATAATATTCTTTATTTTAACCTATTATGGCAACAGGAAAATTATTCCCATGTTGAATTTCACGTTGTTAAAGGACAATAATATGCATAGATTTTTTACATCCTAAAAGTTATCAAACACTTATATTTATAGATAATAACTAGAAACCTGATTATATGCAAATGCATATTGCATATGCTTTTGCATATTTAGTACCTCTTCAGCGGTAGTTGCATATTTTAGAAAAAAAAAATATGCATTTTTACGCTCGATCTCGCTCATCGTTCGATGCTTTTCATAGGAAACCCAAACATTGCACCCAAATTTAAATTCTGCCCAGTAACCTCAGTAGACGCAGAAGGCTCCTTTTCCGCTTACAAAAATTTACTAAGCGATCGTAGACACAATTTGTCTACAGAACATTTAGAACAGTACTTAGTAGTACATATTTTAAAAAGGTAAATCTTAAATTTCATTTTTACCTAATTAGGTATATCTTGTAATAGTTTTTTCACAAATATATATATCACAAATATATAATATTTAAAAATATGACTTTTTATTTTTTCCTGTTTAATTGTATGCATATTTTGGCCCTTTTTATGGATTTTCGTGCATATTTTATCTATGCATGCATTTTTTGTAGCATATAATCCGGTCTGTAATAATAACATTCTTATTCAATTGAAAATTGAATATTATTTTCAGGCAATATATTTCGGCTATTCAAACGCGCCATTTTGCGCGGGGTGTCTGTAACGTCAGTAGTAGGGATTCGCCGGTTCTGGCTCACAGTAGTGGGGATTCGCCGGTTCTGCCTCCCCGGTTCTGGCTCACTTGTTCGTGATGCCTACTAAAAAAAAAAAGTTTGGTGTCAAACTGGGTGTTTTGATGTATTTCCGAGCGATTGCGCTGATCCGTTTTTCGATATCTCTTATAGTTACAAAGTAAGCTTTTTAAGTTAAACAGATCCATACTCATTACTAATCAGTTATTAACCTACTGATTGGTGAGCGACTCACTGTCGATTCTTTGAAAGTGATAGATGTAATTAGTAAATTACCTCTCACATTCGTTACTACGATTAAAACGACAGTTTTGTGCTGTGGTTATTATTAAGTTAACAGATGATATAAATAAAGTACATAATAAAACATCGTTGCAGATTGTATAATTTTTAAAATATTTGATGAAATCATTCAAACTCTTCTTATTAAACTTAAAGTATAGATACGTTAAACAGTACTCGCAACACATGCTGCGTTAATAAATATATTCTTTACTCTTGTAGTATTGTGGATATACATTCTGCAATTGCTTTGTAAAAACCTCAGCTGGAATCCCTGAGCTGGACGATCATATGAATTGAAGTATTGTCCAATACCCTGCTCACCAATGTGTATTGCAACCCAGTGAGAGCCTGGCTTATTTTCACTATCTACATTGCTGACAATATAACAGGGCGTTACAACGTATATCGACAATCGATTTGCTGCGTAAACATTATTTTGAATACAGAGATCAATTTTCTTCAAATAATTCTGTATCTCGATTGTATTCATATTACCTTAGAATAATGTATTTAAAAGTTATTGGATTACAACTTACAATAAAACAAAACATCATTTTAAGTACATATTTAATTTCAATATTAAAAGGCAATATAGTAGTAAGTTTAACTAAAACTATTACACACCCTTACAAACGATCAAACATAAACATAACTGCGGTAATCTACTGAAATATTATGATTTTTATAAATTTTATTGTATAAGAGCTTATTCAAAACAAAAAAACTTTGATTTATGAAACATTTAACTTGAGTTAAGTGATAAAGCTCTTTGTCATTTTCTTAATGTAACAAATTTTGAGATAAATAAAATACACTTTAGTTTCTCTGATTATTTCCTTTCGCGAATATATCAACAATTCGACCATCAGATTTCCTCATCGGGTCATTAATTATTTTTAGTATTACTTTAAGATTTTTCTTCCGCCAAACATATTATAGAGTTCAGGTAGTTATATCTTGAAACTAATTGACATGGTTGAGATTGTATACAGGTTGCATTTCATCAAAGCATCAGGTGATTTAGATACAATTTGTGTCACTGACATCATTCAAAAACATTATAAAATTATTTACGAAAACTGATTTTCCACACCCACACACTATGCACCCTCTACTACAAAAAAGTTTCATGTAATATAGTGAGACGATTTATTGTTACACTACCATTTATTGATTATATTTAAATAGAACACTTTATAAGTAAAACAATATACAGTACCTACATCATAACTTACTCCGCAAGTTATATATCTGAATAAAAGATGTATCTACTCTCATTCTTTTCAAAAAAAATAACTCAAACTTAAAACTTATATAACATTTATTTTATTTTATGATGAGTCCAAGCTAAGGTATCAATATTATTTGCTTAAATATACCGTTTGCTATGACAAACTAGATTTATTTATTCGTAGAGTGAAAATATTATGCTTTATTGACTTAAGTCTATGCATTGAACAATATTCGTTCTTATTTTTAAATAGGCACTATTCATTTTCATATACTTACTTAGTAACACTTATAAAATTTGGAGTTGCATTTTCCCGCAACATCTTACGAATATATTTTGATCGAAGTCCTAGGAATTCATTAAATATGTTAACTTTGTTCCATCTTTAAAATAGCCTAACTTCTTATTATTGAGTTTTAGATAGCAAAATATTTTTTCTGCATTGTCAGATGTTTCAAAACGCAAATGAAAATCTCTTTAAAAATTTATATATTAAAGTATAAGTATCAGTGTACAATAATTTTAATATATTTCGAAACTTATTTAACATATAGTTATAGTAACATTTATTGTATTAGAGTTTTAGAAATATCCAATATACCTGCAATATACCAAATAAATATGTTTATTGAGAAACAATTTAGTCTTTTGTAATTGAACTGCAACCAATTTTCATTTTAAAATAGATAAACTATGGAATTCTATCTTGGCAATTAAATCATACAGTGCAATTTTACATTTACTCTTTTTTCAATATTTTCCATTGTTATTTAAATATTTGAGGTATTCATTAATTTATAAAAATCTTTTAGAAATCAGATGTAGGTAGCTTGTTTATGCATGTTTGTATTTAAATCTATGAAATTTTGTAACCATGCGCTTTGTTTGAATTTTAAAATTCTATGATTTTTTTATAATGAGACGATTTATTGTTAAACTACAATTTATTGATTATATTTAAATATAAAAATTTATAAATAAAACAATATACAGTACCTACATCATAACTTACTCCACAAGTTCTATCTAATCTATTCTTTTCAAAAAAAATAATTCAACCTTAAAAGTTATATAATATTTATTTTATTTTATGATGACTCCAAGCTAAGGTATCAATATAATTTGCTTAGATATACCGTTTGGTATGACAAACTAGATTTATTTATTCGTTGAGTGAAAATATTATGCTTTATTGACTTAAATCTATGCATTGAACAATATTCATTCCTTTTTTCAAATAGGCATATCTTATAATTTTCTATTTTCATATACTTACTTAGTAACACTTTTATTAAATTTTTATGTGTATTTTCCCACAACATCTAATACATTCATTAAATATGTTAACTTTGCTTTCATGTTTACAATTATCGTACCGTACTTCTTTTTATTGACTTTTGGGTAGCAAAAAATTTTTTTCTGCAGTCAGAGGTTTTGAAACGCAAACGTAAATCAGGTTTTATATCCGTGTAAAATTTTTATATATCAAACTATCAGTATCAGTGTACAATAATTTTAATTTATTTCGAAACTTATTTAACTAGTGAAAGTCATCGCATTAGAGTTTTAGAAATTTTCAATATATAAAATCCCAACTAAATAGGTTTATTGAAGAACAATTTGGTGTTTCGTAATTGAACTGCAACCAAATTTTCATTTTAAAATAGATAAACTATGGAATTCTATCTTGGCAATTAAATCTTGTACAATTTTGCATTTACTCTTTTTCAATATTGTTCATTGTTCTTTATACATTGAGTAGTTTATTAATTTATAAAAATCTTTTCGAAATCAGATGTAGGTAGCTTGTTTATGCATGTTTGTATTTAAATCTATGTAATATTTTAACCATGAGCTTTGTTTGAATTTTAAAATTCTATGAATATTTTGCTTTTTCTGTCTGTGTGTGTGAGAGACATTGCTTTAAATTTCTGAAATAAATGTCATATGTATTTTTATTACGAAGGTTTGGAATAAATTTTATGGTTTTTGTATCACCAATACTTACATTTTATATTCTCGGGGCATAAGGATAGGTCAGAATGTAAATAATGCAGTTCAATTGAATATTCTTGGTCTACTTCCAAAATAAAACCAAATTCAAAATCATCCGGAACATCAAAATTTGTAGGAACAATTACGCATTCAAAACCTTCTGTATCATCAAAATAAGTTATAAACGACTTTCGTTTTTCTTTGTCCTGTTCTCGCATAGTCAAAGTCAAAGTTCTTTATTTGCAAGAAATATTCACAAGTAAAGTTGTTACAAATTTAAGAGTAGGCACATGTTTTGTCTTGAGAGACATGCAAATATTTCAGTGGTTTCGTTTTATAATATTGTAACCTATAGTTATTTGTTTAAATTCGCTTTTTCATAACGATTCCTACATTGAGATACACAGTCTCAAATACCCGATCCAATAAAAGCTATTTGTTCAAAGCCCTAAAGTAATTCTAATTTAATTTTTGTGCATTTTAACATAGCACCCCTACTTAACCCAGGCGCTGTATAATAATGTGCTGGATCTAGACCATATTATGTCTGTAAACATAGAGCTCGGAAATTTTCAAATACATATTTTGTTTAAAGTGAAACATTGATTTTAAGATATAAATCTGAATTATCTAACTTATAATCTTCATCGGAAATATGTGTGCCGGTAAATGTATTGTAAAATCTATCATGATCATGGAGTGTTGAAAGTTTTAAGGAATCGTGTGGAGTTATAAATTCATATGGATAAATTCTTTTTTTCTAAGACGTAAAAAATTATTATTATTTGGAAAATTTAGTCTTAAATTTTGAAATTGTGCTTCCTTCTAATATTTGACCAGTTTGTCTAAACTGAATGGAAAATATTTAAACGAATCAACATGTCAGTTGAATTTTACGATTATTTAATTTTATAGTTTTTGTGTTTGCCTTGTATTTTTCTTACGTTTGTGAAATAATATCAATAACTTTTTCAATAGAATTTAATGCATGAACAACGGTAAAGATATTATTCACATCATTTTACAAGTAACCTCTATTAAAATAACGTAATGCAATTATATATTACTTTAAAAAACGTCACAGTTAATGAATCAGCTTTTTGTAATAGAATAACTTCATATTAAATTAAGAGTAAGTAAATCTTAAAAATTACAAACATTAGAATCACCAGAAATGTTTTTAAACTCTATCAAAAATGATATGATATCTGTTGGATTGCTTACAATTTTTTACGTTAATTTTAGTCTGCACACTGATTTTGTTCAAGAAAAAAAAAATTATAATGAATCTTAATTACAAACATGTAATTGGACTATGATCTCAATGTAGGAATCGTTATGAAAAAGCGAATTTAAACAAATAACTATAGGTTACAATATTATAAAACGAAACCACTGAAATATTTGCATGTCTCTCAAGACAAAACATGTGCCTACTCTTAAATTTGTAACAACTTTACTTGTGAATATTTCTTGCAAATAAAGAACTTTGACTTTGACTATGCGAGAACAGGACAAAGAAAAACGAAAGTCGTTTATAACTTATTTTGATGATACAGAAGGTTTTGAATGCGTAATTGTTCCTACAAATTTTGATGTTCCGGATGATTTTGAATTTGGTTTTATTTTGGAAGTAGACCAAGAATATTCAATTGAACTGCATTATTTACATTCTGACCTATCCTTATGCCCCGAGAATATAAAATGTAAGTATTGGTGATACAAAAACCATAAAATTTATTCCAAACCTTCGTAATAAAAATACATATGACATTTATTTCAGAAATTTAAAGCAATGTCTCTCACACACACAGACAGAAAAAGCAAAATATTCATAGAATTTTAAAATTCAAACAAAGCTCATGGTTAAAATATTACATAGATTTAAATACAAACATGCATAAACAAGCTACCTACATCTGATTTCGAAAAGATTTTTATAAATTAATAAACTACTCAATGTATAAAGAACAATGAACAATATTGAAAAAGAGTAAATGCAAAATTGTACAAGATTTAATTGCCAAGATAGAATTCCATAGTTTATCTATTTTAAAATGAAAATTTGGTTGCAGTTCAATTACGAAACACCAAATTGTTCTTCAATAAACCTATTTAGTTGGGATTTTATATATTGAAAATTTCTAAAACTCTAATGCGATGACTTTCACTAGTTAAATAAGTTTCGAAATAAATTAAAATTATTGTACACTGATACTGATAGTTTGATATATAAAAATTTTACACGGATATAAAACCTGATTTACGTTTGCGTTTCAAAACCTCTGACTGCAGAAAAAAATTTTTTGCTACCCAAAAGTCAATAAAAAGAAGTACGGTACGATAATTGTAAACATGAAAGCAAAGTTAACATATTTAATGAATGTATTAGATGTTGTGGGAAAATACACATAAAAATTTAATAAAAGTGTTACTAAGTAAGTATATGAAAATAGAAAATTATAAGATATGCCTATTTGAAAAAAGGAATGAATATTGTTCAATGCATAGATTTAAGTCAATAAAGCATAATATTTTCACTCAACGAATAAATAAATCTAGTTTGTCATACCAAACGGTATATCTAAGCAAATTATATTGATACCTTAGCTTGGAGTCATCATAAAATAAAATAAATATTATATAACTTTTAAGGTTGAATTATTTTTTTTGAAAAGAATAGATTAGATAGAACTTGTGGAGTAAGTTATGATGTAGGTACTGTATATTGTTTTATTTATAAATTTTTATATTTAAATATAATCAATAAATTGTAGTTTAACAATAAATCGTCTCATTATAAAAAAATCATAGAATTTTAAAATTCAAACAAAGCGCATGGTTACAAAATTTCATAGATTTAAATACAAACATGCATAAACAAGCTACCTACATCTGATTTCTAAAAGATTTTTATAAATTAATGAATACCTCAAATATTTAAATAACAATGGAAAATATTGAAAAAAGAGTAAATGTAAAATTGCACTGTATGATTTAATTGCCAAGATAGAATTCCATAGTTTATCTATTTTAAAATGAAAATTGGTTGCAGTTCAATTACAAAAGACTAAATTGTTTCTCAATAAACATATTTATTTGGTATATTGCAGGTATATTGGATATTTCTAAAACTCTAATACAATAAATGTTACTATAACTATATGTTAAATAAGTTTCGAAATATATTAAAATTATTGTACACTGATACTTATACTTTAATATATAAATTTTTAAAGAGATTTTCATTTGCGTTTTGAAACATCTGACAATGCAGAAAAAATATTTTGCTATCTAAAACTCAATAATAAGAAGTTAGGCTATTTTAAAGATGGAACAAAGTTAACATATTTAATGAATTCCTAGGACTTCGATCAAAATATATTCGTAAGATGTTGCGGGAAAATGCAACTCCAAATTTTATAAGTGTTACTAAGTAAGTATATGAAAATGAATAGTGCCTATTTAAAAATAAGAACGAATATTGTTCAATGCATAGACTTAAGTCAATAAAGCATAATATTTTCACTCTACGAATAAATAAATCTAGTTTGTCATAGCAAACGGTATATTTAAGCAAATAATATTGATACCTTAGCTTGGACTCATCATAAAATAAAATAAATGTTATATAAGTTTTAAGTTTGAGTTATTTTTTTTGAAAAGAATGAGAGTAGATACATCTTTTATTCAGATATATAACTTGCGGAGTAAGTTATGATGTAGGTACTGTATATTGTTTTACTTATAAAGTGTTCTATTTAAATATAATCAATAAATGGTAGTGTAACAATAAATCGTCTCACTATATTACATGAAACTTTTTTGTAGTAGAGGGTGCATAGTGTGTGGGTGTGGAAAATCAGTTTTCGTAAATAATTTTATAATGTTTTTGAATGATGTCAGTGACACAAATTGTATCTAAATCACCTGATGCTTTGATGAAATGCAACCTGTATACAATCTCAACCATGTCAATTAGTTTCAAGATATAACTACCTGAACTCTATAATATGTTTGGCGGAAGAAAAATCTTAAAGTAATACTAAAAATAATTAATGACCCGATGAGGAAATCTGATGGTCGAATTGTTGATATATTCGCGAAAGGAAATAATCAGAGAAACTAAAGTGTATTTTATTTATCTCAAAATTTGTTACATTAAGAAAATGACAAAGAGCTTTATCACTTAACTCAAGTTAAATGTTTCATAAATCAAAGTTTTTTTGTTTTGAATAAGCTCTTATACAATAAAATTTATAAAAATCATAATATTTCAGTAGATTACCGCAGTTATGTTTATGTTTGATCGTTTGTAAGGGTGTGTAATAGTTTTAGTTAAACTTACTACTATATTGCCTTTTAATATTGAAATTAAATATGTACTTAAAATGATGTTTTGTTTTATTGTAAGTTGTAATCCAATAACTTTTAAATACATTATTCTAAGGTAATATGAATACAATCGAGATACAGAATTATTTGAAGAAAATTGATCTCTGTATTCAAAATAATGTTTACGCAGCAAATCGATTGTCGATATACGTTGTAACGCCCTGTTATATTGTCAGCAATGTAGATAGTGAAAATAAGCCAGGCTCTCACTGGGTTGCAATACACATTGGTGAGCAGGGTATTGGACAATACTTCAATTCATATGATCGTCCAGCTCAGGGATTCCAGCTGAGGTTTTTACAAAGCAATTGCAGAATGTATATCCACAATACTACAAGAGTAAAGAATATATTTATTAACGCAGCATGTGTTGCGAGTACTGTTTAACGTATCTATACTTTAAGTTTAATAAGAAGAGTTTGAATGATTTCATCAAATATTTTAAAAATTATACAATCTGCAACGATGTTTTATTATGTACTTTATTTATATCATCTGTTAACTTAATAATAACCACAGCACAAAACTGTCGTTTTAATCGTAGTAACGAATGTGAGAGGTAATTTACTAATTACATCTATCACTTTCAAAGAATCGACATTGAGTCGCTCACCAATCAGTAGGTTAATTACCACTGATTAGTAATGAGTATGGATCTGTTTAACTTAAAAAGCTTACTTTGTAACTATAAGAGATATCGAAAAACGGATCAGTGCAATCGCTCGGAAATACATCAAAACCCCCAGTTTGACACCAAACTTTTTTTTTTTTTAGTAGGCATCACGAACAAGTGAGCCAGAACCGGGGAGGCAGAACCGGCGAATCCCCACTACTGTGAGCCAGAACCGGCGAATCCCTACTACTGACGTCAGAGTCTATCTCAAGAATTTATATGGTACTAATAAATGTATGTCCGTTTTTTTGCTTGGGTTATACTGTGAAAACTACTTAACCGATCGGAATAATTCTGCACCATTAGATGCAGCGTGTTTCGGAGAAGTTTTTAAGTATGAGATATGTAAAAGATTAAATTAACCTATTTTTTGAACCAATTTTTTTCCTTAGAAATGTCTATAAATTCGCAATACAACTTGACATTTCATTATATAATATTATAATAATTCATATAATGAGCGGGCGCGGAATATTGCCGGGTCAGCACTTGTCTTGTGTAAACAAATTTTTAACAATACTTAATTTACATTTTGTGGTTAAAACTTACTTAAAAGTATTTTCTGGTGCCAAAAATACTTAAAAAAGTGCACTAGATAAAGTATTTTTCCAGTCTACTAGATAAAATAAATATATAAATAATAAAATAAATAATAAAGACTATCCGACGTTTACGATGTATCCAAGGTCTCTTTAGACTACCTGGTTCCTTACAATCACACTCAACAAGTTAGATTTGAAGGTCTCTATATGCTTTTTTATTAACTTTTCACGTAAATGAAACATTTTTGAATATTAACTATAAGAATAAAAATGAAAATTGTGCTGTTCTAAAAACATTAAAGATCTAGGTGTAATTCATGACAATAAATTAATGTTCGATGACCATTTTAACGCTGTAGTAAATAGAGCCTATCAGGCTCTTGGATTTATAATTATTCGTGCTTCACAGAATTTTAAAAGAATGAAATCTATAAAAATTATCTATTGCGCCCACGTACGTAGTCATCTAGAGTACGGGTCTCAAATTTGGAATCCCTGTTATAAAACATACTCAGACAACATCGAAAGAATCCAAAGGAAATTCACGCGTTACCTGTCATATCTTATATCTTTAAACGAGCAATTCTTGTATATATATAATCTGAATCTCGGAAACGGCTCCAACGATTTTCATAAAAATAAGTATGCAGGGGATTTCGGGGGTGATAAATCGATCTAGCTAGGTTTCAATTTAAAAAAAAATGGTTTTATCCATGTTTGAATGAGAAACAGCTACAATAACATTAGAATACAAAGGTAAATTTCGCCACTATATACAAGACTATTATAGCTCAGATGGGACATTGGGTGATCCGGAAAGCAGAAGACCCCGGTTCGAATCCAGATGTCCTATTAGTTATTTTTTTTGTTCAAGTTTTGTACATTCTTAAAAATCCGTGCAAGGCTCGGTCGTCCGTATATTAAATTTAATATACCAATGTGTGAATATCCACAGCGAAGCCTACTGTTCCATCTACTTCCATTATATCAGAGGCGAAACATGTCTGATATCGCGTTTTTACTGAAATTAGCCCAAAATACCATTGAAAGTCCTGAGCTTCTTAGCAAAATTAATCTTAATGTTCCTACTCGTAGTCTTAGGAAACCGGCTTTGTTTGGCATCGATTCCAACCACACAAACTACCAGAAAAATAGCTTTTTTCCTCGTTGCGTGCGGCAATTCAACAAGCTTAACCCTGATGACCGTTTTGACCTCTTTACTTGTACTCCTCGTGTAGCTAATAATGTGCATACCAAAGACAGTGTCGATGTTAGTCTGACATAAAAAAGAAGCACTTAATAAGTTAGAACCTATTAGTATTACATTACTGTTTGTGTTATATATTAATCTGAGCTTAAGCAATTTAAAAACATATGTGGAAGCTTATAATTAGCATTTATTAATCTATTTGTTGTGTAAAAATTTGTGAAAATGGATGTAAGTTTCACAAATAAAATAAAAATAGATCAGTCGTTGTAAGGTGTAGAGAGCCACCAATCATGAATTTTGTCTTTTTCAAGTTTATGTTAAGACTGTAACTTACACTAATGCTGTCTACGCGTTGGAGCAAACTTTGTAAGTCGACGAAGTTGGACGCCAATAATATCGTGTCGTCAGCATAATATCGTATGTTATTCAACGCATGACCATTTACTATTATGCCCTCTTCAGCTATCTCCAAAGCTTCAGCATATATATTGAATAACTGTCGGGACAGTATTGTCTGACTCCCCGCATGATGTCCATTTCCTCTGTCAGTCCTTGGCCCACTCGTAGTCGTGCCCTCTGTTGCCAATATAGATTTTTAACGATCTCCAATTCTTTGGGATCAAGTCCTATGTCATGCATGTCAAAAGTGCATCTCGAGTTCCAAAACCATTTCTGAAACCAAATTGCGGTTGTGAATTATTTTCAAGAAAATTTTCAAAGCATGACTCATTAAAGATATTGTCCTAGACTAGTTGTACTTCTTAGCGTAGCTAGTTTTCGGAAGAGTTACGAAGGTTGAGTACAGCCAGTCATTAGGTATGATGCCACTTCTATAAATTCTATTGAATAAGCGAACTATTGTCGGCATATTTTCTTCCATCAACAGCTTTAAGATCTCACTTGGAATTTCATCAGGTCCAACGGCTTTTCCTGTTTTGGCAGATTTTATTGCATACATGACTTCTTCCTTTGTAATATCCAGTCCGTTGTCGTCTGAGCTATTTAAGTGCTGTTGGCTGCGAGTATCATTAAACAAGATCCTTACATATTTTTCCCGGGTTCTTAACTTTTCCTCAATAGTCATAGCGACTTACTATCCTCATAAATGAGAGGTAGAGACACATTCGATCTTTTCATTCCCACAACTTCTTTTATTTTCTTAAACATAACCTACATAAACTAAAGTAGGCATGTTGATCTTGCATGTTCTCTATTTCCTGGCATTCATCATTTATTCATTTGTCCTTGGCCTCACCGCATCTATGCCAAATCTCCTTATTTAATGCTTTGTACTTCTGTATGTCAATCTTCAGTTCCCGTTTGTAATCCTCTCCTTTTTCTTTACCATTTCAGTAGCAGCTAGCTTGAAGTATCAACTAATACTGCTTTGAGATTGTCCCAAGTTGTTATTAGTTCATCAGAAAGAAGTGACTCCTGTTGTTGTAAGTCATTAGCCGGCAGTTAAGTTTAGCGTGTAGTTTCAGTCTTGTAGCCTGTTCCTTTAATTTAGAAACATCTATTTTCGGTCTCCTCATAGGGGGCAACAACTTCTTCATTTTGGTGTGGATGATTGCTACCATCGGATTGTGATCGGAATTGACATCAGCACCTGGATATGTTTTAGTAGACTTAAAACAATTCTTAAAACGTTTGTTCACTACTACGAAGTATATTCGATTCCTTACTATGTGTTCTCGGGTATGAGCTGGTGATGTCCACGTGTACAGACGAGGTGGTAACACAAAGAAGGTGTTTGTCACAACTTGCAGATCCTCCTGGCAAAATTGGACCAAGCGATCACCACGTTCGTTTCTTTTCCCCAAACCAAAACTTCCAACCGTTTCATCGACAGCACCCGCGCCAATTTCAGAATTAGAGAACTTGCTTGACGTCTTCGTAAAAGGGTTCAATCAGGTGATCTTGGGTCTTGGCAGCCGCAGGGGCATAAACCTGTATAATATTTATGTTGACAGGTTTGGCTTTTAGTTGTAGCAGCATAACTCGATCCGATAATGGATGAAAATTCAGAACAGAGGTCTTAAAATGTTTCTTAATCGTAATAGCGACTCCATTTCTGTGTTCTTTGTCATCATTACCGCTTTAATAAGCAATGGTATCATTCGATGTCTGTATTTCAGTGCCTCTCAGTCTTGAAGTGATTCCTAGGACATCAATGTCCAATCTCCGCATCTCCTGTATAACATTTTTATACTTTTCACATTTGTACATACTCCTCACGTTTTATGTTGCAATCTTTACGGCACACCCGGGGATTCTTAGCACCCTCTGGCCATTTAAGGCCTGCCGGGGACTGAGGGCCGATTTTTGTGTTGTACTAGCCATGATGATTGTCCTGAGAAAAATTAATGCGGTATTTTTCCCTTTGCCTGCTGTTTGTCATAGGGATAACAATGACGACTCACAACTGTACCAATCAGCATGATCACCACTTGTTGGCCTACTGAACCTGCAACTGCTAAGGCACAACGACTGCTTATTTACTGGCGGCACTGATTCGCCATGTCACAGAGTTGTCAATGGGTCATTTGTAGCATTTTATAGAGTATCCGCTCCCGAGAAATACCCACTACACCCTCCAACATTTGCCGCTGTATGGTTGGAGACTACCGAAGCAGCTAGCGATAATATCTTACCGCCGTTCCATCATCCGCCACCCATGGACCTTGGTATTAGCTCACAGCTCAGCCCCTACCGCTCCTCTGGTATTGCAGAAGAATGTGACCCATACGCTCGTTTGTCCTCTCTTGCATACAAAAATCAATGAGAAGAGATAAAGTATCTATAATAACTTGCTTATATTATTGTGGTATATATTCAAGGTACCAATTTTGAAATGAGTTTAATGAAAATGTAATTTTTTATTTAGGAAACTTAAAACAGATCCTGTACACTTATTGTACTAAACACCAATAACACTCAACCACCGCTTGTAGATTACTATATAACAAGAAACATGTTTTGGTAACAACTCGACGTCAAGTACCTATTGAAATCTCGCGAACTATCAACGTCTAAAAACGTCTAATAAAAACGAAAATTGCATAATGAAAATTCTTTTACAAAAGTAATTAAAAAGTACATTTTATTGTTACACAAATAAAATTTGAAAACAAAATTTTATGAACGAAGCAGGGCCCGAACCCACGAGCTAACCGTTCGAGTGACGTATAAAATCTTTTATGCTTTGTTCAACTCTCAGGTTGTGGCTTCATCTACTGGATCTACTTTACAGTTGATACCTGCTCAACCCCAATATTTGCATATTTGAAAATTGACTTGAGATGACTCTTGTAAATCTAAACAGTTTGTTATGTTCTTAAAATTATAACCCTCACTTCTAGGATTAATACACAAAAAAAATTGAAAACAAAATTATTATGACTCCGCATCGTTCATATAATTTTCGTTTATAAAATTTTATTTGTGTATTAATCCTAGAAGTGAGGGTTATCACTTTAAAAACATAACAGAATGTTATTATTATATCTTGATGGTTAGTAGGCGACCCTTCATTTGCCAAATTCAGACGAAGACAGGGGCAAGTGATATAGTTATAATAATAAACAACGCTACATAATTTGGAGTTATTTGGAGAATTTGAGGTAAGATAACATAATATTAATTGTTATTTTCCTCATGTTAATTGTACAATATTCATCATAATTATTTTATTTGTTACCTTGTGGCTGTGTAACTGACAGGATGTTCTTCGTAAAGTAAGTCCATTTAATAATAATTATAATTAAGTGTTGTTTATTAAGGCTCGGGACCAAGCCAACGGCCTTGAGGATTCGAACGGAGCTGTGTTACCTCTCTCGCACATAATCGCCATAGTTTTAATTCAGAATTAGAAGCATTTTTCATTTATTACAAACATTACGACATGGGTTCCTTCAAAAAAAGCGCGTACACCTTCCTTAAAGGCCGACAACGCTCTTGTGATTCCTCTGGTGTTGCAAGAGAATGTGGGCGGCGGTGATCACTTAACACCAGGTGACCCGTACGCTCGTTTGTCCTCCTATTCCATAAAAAAAAAACATTATACAATTTTCTTTACAAAACTATGTCATGCTAATATTGTAACCAATAACTAATTGGTGTACAATTATTAAATTTTCGTACAATTTTTATCTAGATTGAATAATTAGCGTGGCTGTGAAAGTTAGAGGTAATTTGGTGATTTTCTTTCGCACTGTCTATAAAAAGTAAAAATATAAAGAAAAAATGAATTTTCGACTCATATTGTATAGATATATTGTTATTTTTTGTATGATTATATTCATTATTGCTTTATATAAACCGTCAAGAAATGGTTTAAATTATGCGCTATTTTGACGAATTCTTGGGATAGCAGCCTTAAAGGAAAGCACATAGATTATTAGCGGCTATTGAAAGCAAGGAAGAGGGCCTGGCAGTTAGGCTAAAAAAACCCCATTTGTCGTATTACCGCTCTTCGACAACACTTCGAAGAAACTGGGCGTCTTAAATAGAGCACGGCAATATTTCAAGCCGGCCCACATTCTAGCGGTGTACAAAGCGCAGGTCCTGCCACATATGGAGTATTGCTGTCATCTGTGGTCTGACGCACCCCAGTATCAGCTCGATCCATTTGACCGCGTGCAACGCAGAACAGCTCGAATTGTCAGGGACCCAGTGCACTGTGAACGGCTGGATTACTTGGCGTTGCGTAGAGACATAGCTTCATTGTGTGTCTTCTACCGCATTTATCACGTCGGATTTCACTTTCGTACGACAGTCACAAATTGTAATATCATCCCCACCATCTGGATGTGTGGCGGTCCTCCACAGTGCGGTTTTCAAGGAGCTTTCTTCCACGAACTACAAAGCTATGGAATGAGATTCCTTGTCCTTAGCGGTGTTTCCGGGACGATACGACATGGGTACCTTCAAAAAAAGCGCGTACACCTTCCTTAAAGGTCGGCAACGCTCCTGTGATTTCTCTGGTGTTGAAAGAGAATGTGGGCGGCGGAAACAGCAGAAAAAAGCGCCACTGTGGCACTTTCCTGGTCAGCATGCTATGTAAAGGAGCCTCCCATTATTTTGTATGTTATTGTTTCGATTCGTTTCCATTTTAAACCTTTTTTATATTTTTAAAATGATCAATGTGAGATTGCCTTCCTGTGGAAAGATATTTATTACTTTAGTGTACATGACAATATACGTCATACACTCGCGAAAGGACAGTCACTTTGATTTAGTGTGCATGCGTTGCTGAAAATAGCGGCTTACAGTTCGCCGCTATTTTTCGTAGTGTTCACAGCTGGCATAGTCTGTATCCAAGGATACCCAGGGTATTGGATACTTTCTTGGCGGGTGCAAATATCACCGTGAACATTAGTTCACGGTGATATTTGCGAGAGTTTCATTAGAAATGAGCGAAACCTTCGATCTATTCGGACTAGATAGATTATGACAGATGTGAAAAAGTCGAAAATAATTGAGGTGGACAGTTAATCTCTATTTTGAGCAATGCACGCACACTAACTTAGAGTGACGGATAAATCGCGAGTGTAAGACGTACCTTGCCACGCATACTAAAGTATAAAACCTGGCCTGTTTTCATCCGTTGTTTAGCAGCAAGAACTATATATTTTGAACGTAAGGTGTAACTAATTTAAAGAAATAAATATTATGACTGTTCATTATCAGTACATTTATGATAATTTAATATACGTTCACAAAAATCGTCACCTTTTTGCTCTTAATAGTGATTTTCATTATTATAAGGTATTGCTTGTAACTAATTCTAGTAGGCTTCATAAGATACATAATAGCTTTAAGGGTAAATGTATACATTTCTATAATAAAGTCCCAGCCACTGTATCAATTAATTAAAATATTGGCTCTGTCGTTAATCCTACTACTCCCCAGCTGAATATCTGAGTGATCGGATAGCCTGGGACTAGATTATGGTTATGTTATAGCAATAGCAATGACAGTACAATATTGTATTTGTTATTGAAAATTCGCAAATAAAGGAATGCTGGGAGAGATTCTTGCGCTTCTTCTCTCTCAGAGCGCCATTTGTTTCCGAAGCGGTAGTAGTATCAAGTATATTAGAAATGACATCAAAAATAACTCTAAAGGAATCAATTTTGAGAATATAAATGCCATTTAATCGTGTGTATCTTATTTTTAGGTTCATAATATCTGTTGCCCTTTTGCTTGTTCATGACTCGCAAGCAGATTATTTTGACGATTATATAAAATGGTTACAAGCATCAAGTGTCAAACCGGACGTACATGCCAATCCGTCACCAACTGGTAAGTAAAATTTATAGAGGTGACATACACTGGATTGTGGTGTCTCTTCCACAGAAACTGCAAAAGGAAGAATTGAAATAGAAATATATAGACAGAACCAGACCAAGTATAGTAACTAGACTAATTGATAGCTTCCGTCTCACTCACACGAGAAAAAGAAAAACTTATGCGAGTCTTATGTAAAGAAATGAGAGAGAGTGATTAGATTTTTTGTTTCGCCATGTGTGCCGAATGTTTCAAGGTTCACAGAAAACTTGTGAAACGTGTGAAATATTCACTATTTATTCAACGTCAGTGACAATTTTAAGTAGAATCTAAGGAAATATGGTGCGATATTGTGTTTTACTATGTAAAAGTTATGGTGAAAGAACACTTGTGTTATATTAAGTACCCTATATATATATGGGCCATATATATATATATATATATATATGGCCCAGCCAAACCGATGTCTAGTTACTATACTTACTATGACAGAACATGAGGTTAGGACGTCTTTTATACCTACACTACACAAGCTAAAAACCTTAAATCAGATTTAATATGACAGCTGTGAAAATGTCGAAACAAAATTGAGCTTCACAGTAAACCTCCATTTTGAGCAATGCACGCAATTACACTAACATAAAATGACATACAAATTACGAGTTTAAGACGTAGCTTGTCACGCACACTAAAGTAATTAACCTGGCTTATTGTCATGCTAATTTTGCGATACCAGTTTGGAAAAGTTGAGTTTTTTCGAGAAGAAGAAAAAATTATCTCTTTACAATAAATATTTACAGCTTCATAATTTTATTAATATTTTAAATACAATCGATAAAATTACAAAAAGTTTGAACTTACTTAAGTATAAATTATGTAATTTTTTAAGGAAAACATATCTTTTACATTCAAATTCTAGATGAGAGGATGATCCAGCCAGCACAAGACGTAGTGGCTATTCCTGCGACAATTCAAATTTATTTAATTTAAATTTTTATTCAAATTAGGATTTAAAATCACTTACTGAAACTAATCACTTACTAAACTAACCCATTCGAAATAGTAGATATGCCTCAGACCTGGGAAGAACGGGTAGAAGAAACTCGGATCTTTATTCAAATGTCGTTACAATATATGAAATATTGTACAATAAAATTTATAATTAAATTGAGGGTTAATTAATTATCGTTCCATTCCCAGTCTGTGGTATCATAAAAATAATCATTTATCTTTTAGTAGCCCTTACCACACAAACGTTTTTTAGAACAATTCCTTTGAGTTTCGTAATACATATGTTTTGTATATGTTCTAGGATCATTTTGTTAAGGTATATGTTAATTGGCGAATTATATAATGATGCAAGTATTGTTACAGCCTTTAGAGATTCGTGTGAAACACCCGATAAAAGAGAAGGGAGATGTGTAAGGCCGTCAGAATGTAATCAAATAGAAGAAAAGATTGATCCAACAACACTCTTCGATATAAGGTAACACTAATAAAAAAAAGTGTGTGTGTAGTATGCACGCAAGAAGTTATACTTCTTTGGCGTATGGAAAAATAAATAAAATTTTAACAAATAGTTAAGTTCAAAGATAGTATTAACACTCAGCATTTAAGGTAATATAAACAAGTATAGAAAATTACTATTTTTTTTAATTATACATAAAATTTGTTAATATACCAGAAATAAAACAAAACGAAAAAAAAGTATTTCTTAGATAATAATGTAATAATATTTAATTAACGATGTAAATAAATTATACATACCGACAATTAACCTCAAATCTATATATGCACTCAAAACAGTTTATTCAAATCAATTTTATCATTAATATTCAATATATATAGATATACTAATAAATTATTAGTAAATACTATCACCGTCGTATATGAAATTGATTTGACAAAAACACCAAAATAATATTTATTCACACTGTTTAATTGTACTGTTACGAAAACACGTGTTCTAAATATAAAAATTCACTCTCATCATTTTTCTCCATCGCCCCAATATAATAGAAGTAGAACTTCAGAAATGGCGTGCGTACAAAGTGCACATGTCAGAAGTAAAACTTCTGTTATCCTAATCTGTTCTCTAAACCAAATATTTTTTGTCAATATTAGAAATCATTAGATGTTCTACTTACTCGCGGCCACGCGCTAAACCTGCAAGATACAACGCTAGCAGGGAAGATTTTCTACGTACTAGCCACCGCGGGCTAAATCTGCACGATACAAGGCTAGTAGGGTAGCCTGAGAGTAAGAAACACTCTTCCTCAATCGGTCTCTCCCTTGAAAAAAAAACCTTCATCTTCTTGAACAAAAAGGTCCCACATTTTCATGACGCTCTATTGCGTTTCACTCGTAAAAATTTTACCCTCAGGCGCCTAAAGAAGTTCCACTTCAAAAATTGTGTGGTTTGGTGAAAAGTGATGCAAGTGAAACTTTTTTTCACAAAACAACATATTATTATCAGCATTATAATCGAAAGATAGAAAAACATTCACAACAACGTTTATTCAATAAATAAAAGTATAATATCATAAAAAAAACCTTTGTCAAGTGTAGGGATCGAAACAGAGCTTAAATCTGGTGCCATTGTAATGAAAACAGTAATTACAATTAACGATACAACTTCACCCCTACTACAACTGGCCGAGGAGTATCTCATGCTATTGCAATGCGACATGCGATAGGTGTACAAAAAAATTTGAGGCGATGTAATAAAAGTTTCACTTTAATAATACAAACAATTTTTATCTTGGATTTGGATCTTATAAGTAAAATAACTATTACTTTTAATCTCTCCTAGGTCTGGAAGTTGTCATTACTTACGACCGTGCTGTCCGTATGAATTGATCAGGGAAAACGAAAGAGAGCCCGAACGAGAGGAACCAACCACGTTGGGATGTGGTTGGACCAATCCAGGAGCTAATATGTTCAGATCAGGACAGACATATAATCATGTTGCTGACTTTGGAGAGTTTAGGTGGATGGTGGCACTTCTGAAGTAAGTATTGTCTAAAATTAAACATAAGCTGCTAGAGACGCATGGAAAGAAACGACCTGCTTTCCAAATTGTTAATTCACTCATGCATACACATACATACACTCACGCCTTGTTACCGTCGGGGTAGACAGAGACAATACAATGCCACTTGCTTCTATCCTTACAAAACTTACGCGCTTCCTCTACATTTATTACTCTTTTCATACATGCTCGCCGGTTGCGGGTGCTTCGGACCTTTCCATTTCCCAAAACGTCCCCAATTTGGTCGACGAATGTTCTACGAGGTCTCCCGCGACCGACTTGCCCACACACACTTGCCTTATATATTTGATGCGTCATTCTTTCTTCACTCATTCGCTCCACGTGTCCATACCATAATATACTCCATATCTATATATACATGTTATCCATACATATCCATAATTTACTCATTGATTATATAATCTACTATACCGATAAGTTAAGCTATATTGCAAACGGAGTTCCTGTTGGTACTAAGGAGTGCTAGAGATAGACATTTTCTCAAATTCATTAACACAGTTTAAGAAATTGGCGAATGAGATTATAAAAACTTAGCTTAGTTAATAGGTAGAAATTTTCTTTTGATTAATTTTGAATTGTAATTTGCTGTAATATCTATTGTTGGTAAATGTTTTGTTCAATCTGTAAAAATTAAAGTCTCTAAAATAATAATTATGTATATATTGTAATTTAATTTAATCTAATTCATTTTAATTTCAGTTTTTACTTTTCTTTTCAGAATAACAAGCGACTCAGGAGTGTGGCGAAACCCAGATGACTATATTGGGGGTGGGTCGCTCATACACCCCTCTGTTGTTCTCACAGTAGCCCATTATGCTGCTGATAAAACGCCTGATATGGTTAGCCATGTTAATACATTGTTTATTAAAGATATATTATACAGTCCACTTATTCCTTCATAATCTTTCATTTAAATTGCTTAATTTTCGATTGTTTTAGATCAAATGTCGTGCCGGTGAATGGGATACCCGGACTGTTGACGAAGTAGAACCTCATCAAGATAGAGAAGTCCGAAAGATTAAAGTTCACCCTGAATATATAAGTGGTAAAAATATAGCCAAAGCCAAGTTCAAAAGCCAATTCACTAACAAACTTTGATCGCCTATTAGTAATTCAATAATAGTTGTTTACAATGTCAGGACTGAAGAATCATAAAGAGCTAAATTTAAATAAAAAAACGTTTTAACTGTTGCCTGTCAATATAATCTTGATAATGTTATGTATGTTCATCGGCACATAAGTGAACTTACTAGAAACTGTCATAATCATTATGTTAACACCAGGAACAGACATAAGTCAAGTTAATAAGTCTTTTGTGGGCTTATGTATATGCTGTTACAAGATGATCTCAGAGAATGTTCAATACAAATATATTTTGTAATTCAAAAGAAAGATTGTTAAAAAAAGTTTATGTGATAAAGGTTACTATAGCATGACTTTCGATGATACCAAACATTCGCAATGGAGCAACCGCCCATTTAAATTGCAAAATTTGTTTGTATCGAAATTTAAAAAAAAAAGAAACACGCTAAGTAACTTGCACCCGTTCTTCTCACGTCTGAGGCATTCTTTTTCAAATGGGTGGTAGTTATTGATTTAAAATAAGTGTTTTCATATCCTTTTTTGAATAAAAATATTGGAATATAAATAAATATACTAAAAAGGTTAATCGACGTTAATTTATTGAACTAAACGTTTAAATTTTTGATGATAGATTTTTTCTAAAGTTGCCGCTGTTTTATGTGACAGTAGGGTTGAATCTGTTATCCGCTCGTGTATTTCAGATGTAAAATTCATCCGAGATAAACTTGTAAACTCAGCAGGAAAAACCGCTGACGTGATTGAACAACCAGAACAGAATAATGATGACTTCTTGACCAATCCTTGCACGATTGAACCAAAGTCATTAGATATAGGTATTTGTAAAACTGATTTTGATGAGAAAAAAGTTCTTAAACCAGCTGATGAACAACGTTTTAACCAGTTAATAAAAGTACAAGATTTTTATTCATCTACGTGGCAATATATTCGGTATAAAAAAGCATTGCTTGCGTTCAACAATTAAAAATTAATGACGAAATATGTTGCTCAAATAAGGGCAAAGATTTCTTGGCCTCAACTGAGGAATTTATGGCCGCAATTACCAATGCTTTACCATACCAAAGGTAATAACTACAATCAGGTTTACAGGAAATTGTTAATTAGTCTCACAATAATACTACAGAACTAAATTCTAATGATCTTTTAAATAAAATAAGCTAAATGTTCGGTAATTTATAATCTGCTGACTGCTCCTGTACTTCAGCTGAAAAATTCATCTGAGATAAACTTGTGAACTCTGCAGGAAAAAGAGTGACAGTATTAGCTGTAGAATTGAATGCATGTCAGTGTTCCTTCGGGGAAGTAGATATTACTTATACACGTACGTCTGTAGTACATAACAACTATATGTCCAGAGCGCTGTATTGCCAATCCTATTTCTGTACTAAATATAAAGTTCTGAATGCATTTAAATTACAAAGGTTGACACACTTTACAAGTATGTATAGTAGTCTCATTTTAATTTTTTAATTATGCTCCAAAACTGTAGTAATTTCTGAATCTCTAAATTTTTCTCCAAAAATACCTCAAATTATGGAGTTGACATGTCTTTCATTCCTTCGTCGTACGTCCACTAAGTTGACATTTATTTATCCTTTTCGTCTGTGTTGTACCAAAATGTACATTGAAAACAGGACATAACTGTTAAATAATTATTTTCTTTTCTCCATTTTTCTGAACACCGCTCATATATCATTAGTAATTTAAAGTTACACTACACACACACACACTCACGCCTTGTTCCCGTCGGGGTAGGCAGAGACAATAGAATTCCATTTGCTTCTATCCTTACAAACCTCACGCGCTTCCTCTACATTCATTATTCTTTTCATACATGCTCGCCGGTTGCAGGTGCTTTGGACCTCTCCTTTTCACAAAACGTCCCCAAATTGGTCGACGAATGTTCTACGAGGTCTCCCGCGACCGACTTGCCCACACACACTTGCCTTATATATTTGATGCGTCATTCTTTCTTGACTCATTCGCTCCACGTGTCTATACCATTTTTTTTTATGGAATAGGAGGATAAACGAGCGTACGGGTCACCTGTTGTTAAGTGATCACCGCCGCCCACAATCTCTTGCAACACCAGAGGAATCACAGGAGCGTTGCCAGCCTTTAAGGAAGGTGTACGCGCTTTTTTTGAAGGTACCCATGTCGTATCGTCCCTGAAACACCGCACAAGGAAGCTCATTCCACAGCTTTGTAGTACGTGGAAGAAAGCTCCTTGAAAACCGCACTGTGGAGGACCGCCACACATCCAGATGGTGAGGATGATATCCTAACTTGTGGCGTGTCGTGCGAAGGTGGAATTCGGCGGCAGGAATCAGGTTAAACAGCTCTTCGGAACACTCCCCGTGATAAATGCGGTAGAAGACACACAATGAAGCGACGTCTCTACGCAACGCCAAGTGATCCAGCCGTTCACAGAGCACTGGGTCCCCGACAATTCGAGCTGCTCTGCGTTGCACGCGGTCAAATGGATCGAGCTGATACTGGGGTGCGCCAGACCAAAAATGACAGCAATACTCCATGTGTGGCCGGACCTGCGCTTTGTAGAGCGCTAGTATGTGAGCCGGCTTGAAGTATTGCCGTGCTCTATTAATGACGCCCAGTTTCTTTGCCTTTCAGATGACCACGTAATTGGCAATCGCTCGAGATTTCGAGACCCAGTATTCCGATACTAGGCGAGGCTTTGAGGGAAGTGTTGTCGAAGAGCGGTGATACGACAAATGGGGTTTTTTTAGTGGTAAACGCGCAAACTTGAGTCTTCTGGGGGTTAAATGGACAAGGTTCAATTTTCCCCATTCCGCGACCTTCTCAAGAGAGGACTCGATAGAAGACACAAGTTTATCCCGGCACTGGTCGCCGATTTCCCGAGAGAGACCTGCATGGCCCGTGTATCATCACCAGTGCTGTCGTCTGCATAGCAATGAATGTTGGAGGTGTCCAACATATCATTGATATGCAGAAGAAACAGCGTGGGAGACAGCACACAGCCTTGGGGCAGTCCAGCATTCACGGGCTTCGGGTTCGAGCAATATCCGTCGACAACGACCTGTATGCTACGCCCAGTGAGGAAGCTGGAGGTCCACTTGCACAAGCTCTCGCGAAGCCCAAATGATGGAAGTTTGGAGAGGAGCGTTGTGTGCCATACACGATCAAAGGCCTTCGCTATATCCAGACTAACTGCCAGGCCTTCCCCCTTGCTTTCAATAGCCGCAGCCCATCTATGTGTCAGGTATACCAGAAGTTCACCTGCCGACCGACCATGGCGAAACCCGTATTGTCGGTCGTTGATCAACTGGTGACTCTCCACGATTTTGGAGAGCAGGGAGGTAATAGCAATAGGCCTGTAGTTTGCCGGATCCGAACTGTCTCCTTTTTTTGGATCGGATGGAGAAGGGCAGACTTCCATGAGTCAGGGACTTATGAATAAGGCGAGTGTGGTAATTAACCCGGACGAGTCTGGCCCGACTGTGCTGACGTCAAAAGACGGCTGCGTGACTCTCCCACTTCTAAAAAGCCCTTAGTTGCCTCTTACGACACCCATGGGCCTGGGACTCCCCTATTCTTTTTACGCCCCGGGAAAAGTACAGGGCATTTCAGCATTCCTTTTTCAGTCCTTGTCACAACATCCTCTTTCAAACCACAGCGCCCTCGTATTACAGCATTCGGAATTCTATCAGTCAGTCTTACCCCACACATACTACGCAGTGATCGCATCTCAACTGCGTTAATTGTGCTTTTATGCTTCTTCTGCCATACCCAACACTCACTTCCATACATTAATTTAAAGTTATCACTGATTTTTTAAAATTCTTTCATTAATTGTTTTTTAGCTAAATTATACAATGATGCAGCTCTGTTAGTCCTCAAGGAACCGTTCAACTTATATAATGCACCTCATATTGGAGTGGGATGTTTGGGATACACTATGCCTCCTCCAAATACGATTTGCTACAGTATGGGATGGGGAAAAGAGGAGTTTAAAGGCCGTGAATATGCTAATATATTAAAAAAGGTAAGAATTAATAAACACCTTAACAAACGACCACCGGCTCTCTTAATTCTCTTTTACTCTTATGATTCCAATAGGATTATGTCTTATGCTATGGATGAGCAATGCAGCCATCAATATTTAATACTCAAACATATTTTGTGATCCTGATATCCCGTGCTCGATGTGCATATTCAAAGAAATCTTATTAAAATTGCTTGATTTAAAAGAGGTCAAAAATGACACAAGGATGTCAAGAGCATAGAACAATAATAGGGACCCTTGTGAAGTGAAGATCGCTGTCAACTCTGTTAGGTACTACCATTCAGAATCAATTAAGGCTGCATTTAGTGTTCAACATACGGTCAGAGCAGCTAAACCTATCGCGCTGACAAGAATCGTCAGACGAGCTCATCGGTGCGATGTACGTCGGTCCAATGACGCGCTATGGCGTTAAATGAGTGCGTCACGTGCGTTGCGACGCTGACCGAGCGACTTTCCGTACGCGCGTGTGTAACACCATAGTAAAAATTCGTATTCTGGCAAGTTCGATGGTATTGAATACATTTCTCCTTCAATATGACTCTCTATAATAATTGGGTAAACATGATGATATCTTCTCCGTCTTTTATTCCGTAATCGTTTGCGTAAGTAGTACGCACTTATTAACGAGTTATTTATTTATTAATCCGGATTTACTCACGTTTGTTAGGTGTCGGTACCGACTAGTTTCGGACCATTTGGAGGTCCTTCATCAGGGTGAGTGTGGTGGGTTCGCGATAACGTCCCACCTCTTTCTGCGGACTTGGGCTCGCAGTGCGCGCTGGACAGAGCGGGGGTGGCGGGGTGCGCCGGTGCTGTTGACGAGTACGATATCACTGCCACTGTCACTATTGGTGTCCACGGGTGCACACAACGTACTCACAATGTCCACTGCGTGATCATCGGCACTTATTGCGAGACGCGTTTTGTAATACTGGTTTCCATGTTGGTGGCAGAGCCCAACCCTTGTCTCTATTAAAACGAGATTTAAAATAGATTTATTATTCTTCGCAATTGTACACGCGCAATCAAGTTTGCTCTCAGCTGAGCACTAAGAGCCTGTCCAGATGAAGCGTTTTACGCGCGAGTTCACTCGCGCGTTGACACTCGCGCGTAACCGAGGTACTAGAGCTACGTACATCCCGTCCAGATGCCTACGCGCGTTTCCTCACTCGCGCGTAAAACGCGTGCAATGAGCGGGACTCTCGACTCGCGCGTCCCATGCGCGAGCGCCGCGCGAGTCGAGGTACTCGGGGGCCTGTGCTGCGTCCAGTACTACGCGCGTGTCCGTGGCGAGTGGACGTATTTGGTTCAAAATGGAGCGTGATAACTTTGACACGGAACTTTTTATCGACGAAATTGAGAAAAGGGTAGCTCTATGGGACATGGAATCATCAGATTATTCTAATAGAACCATTAAACGTAGGAACTGGGAAGAAATAGTGGAAATTTTTTGTGAAGTTGGTGATTCCGAAGAGAAAAAAAAAACTTTAGGTAAGTAAATAATACTTTATTAAATAATATTATTATTTGCATAGATTTTACATTGTTAAACTATATCATTTTATCTTGCCAAGGGAGTTTGTCTTCGTTTACAAAATAATCAGCAAATCTATCTCTTATATTCAATGATCTCGCATTAGGCCTCACTGCCTCATTGTTCAAATTATTCAGAGATGTTTCGTAGAGAGTGTGATCATACCTATAGCCATCCCTTAACCTTACGTAGTTATGGAGAACACAACAAGCCTTAATTATGTTTATTGCAAATTCTATATCCACATTCAACGGTCTATGAAATATTCTCCATTTATTTACCAAGATGCCAAAGCAACATTCAATGTAACGCCGGGCCCTGGATAAGCGATAGTTGAAAATTTTTTTTTTGGTTGTTAGAGATCTACCGCAGTAAGGGCGCATTATATTTTCAGACAGACTAAACGCCTCATCTCCTACTATGACATGAGGTAAGGGGGTTGCATCTGTTTGCGATATTGGCTTTGGATCTGGAATATCTAAAGTTTTCTCGACAAGTTTTTTATATAAAATAGAGTCTTTAAAAATTGTGGAGTCATTACTTTTTCCATATGCGCCTATGTCCACTGCAATAAAACAATAATTTGCATCACATACGGCCAACAAAACAGTTGAAAAATAACTCTTATAGTTATAGTAAAGAGACCCAGAATCGTTAGGTTTTATAATACGGATATGCTTGCCGTCAATGGCACCGATGCAGTTTGGAAAATTTGTGTATTTTTGAAATTGTTTCGAAATTTCTTTCCATTTAGCTTTCGTTGGTTGTCTCATTACTATGTTTAGCAGTTTGTTCCACATGATGTAACAGGTTTTCTGTACTATTTCGATAACTGTAGACTTTCCTAATCTGTAGGCATAATGCAGATCCGCAAAATAACATCCTGTGGCCAAATATCTGAAAACAAAGTAAAATAATTATTATTATTTTATTTCGATCTTTTTATTATTTACAGGTACTTTATTGCAGAAGAAGTGGAAAGGGTTGCGTGATGGCTTTGTGAGAGAAATGAAGAAGAAGAAAACCACACCGTCTGGATCAGGAGCCTCCGGCAAAGCCAAATATATTTATTTTGAACGTTTGATGTTTCTCGAAAGATCGACACGGAATAAAATAACTGAGAGCAACATCAACACCGCGTGTGTTGCAACTGAAGAACAGGAGTTTTCTGGCGATGGGGAAGATGTGATGAGACCTCCACGTAGTCAGGCAAAAAAGAAGAAAAAACTAAATGCGGCTGACGAAGAATTCCTCTCAATCATAAAAACAAATTTAGCATCTGGGAATCAGCCACAGGCAACAAACCAAATAGAGTCAGATGATGACAAACTATTTTGTTTGTCCTTACACAAAGAGCTTCTTAAAGTACCAGAGGAAAACAGACTTCAAACAAAAATTGAATTAATGAAAGTACTTCAAGCTCAACAAGCTCTGTGTCTTAGACCTGCAGCAGCTCGTTCCGACTACCAACCTTCGACACAATATCATTACCAAACAGGAATGACACAACGTGGACAGAGAGATTATTTTGGAGAAACAGGATATACCACAACAGACCCTTCAACATCTTCGTTTCCACCTGAAACCTTTTCGACTTACAATCGAGGTTATTGCACTGCGTCACGACCACCAACGACGTCTAGCTACAAACACCCTTCACCGGCATCTACACAAGATTCCAATGAATCTGAATTAATGGAACTATACGATAATTAAATTAAATCTTAAGTACCTACCTATATTATATAAGAATGATGATTCCTAATTTTTGTTAATTTTGTTTAAATTCTTTATTTTTGTTAATTGGGCTTATAATTGTTACTTAAGGTATTACTAAAGCAATAAAAAATATTACCTCAAAGTAATCACGAGTTTTTCTTCTGCAGAAACAGTATCCCGTACCATATAATTTTGACATGGAGACAAATCTTCTTTGATAATTTCTAGTAAATTATCAAACGATGCTATTGACATCCGAAAGTAGTTGAAAAACTTTTCACTATGTTCTCTGAGTTTTGGGTATAAAGTTATAAACATACTATGCGTCATTCTATCACGTAGAATGGGATGTACGTTAAATCGTCGACTTTCTCTTTGTTTACGACGTCTCCATCGACGGTATGCAAGCCACAACACAACCGCTGTATCCGAGTCCATGTTTATAACTGCTCAAATCCGTCTCCAACACATGCGCGCGAGAACGCGCGTGATACGCCGCATCTGGACGCAATACAAATCAAAACGCGCGAGTGAACTCGCGCGTAAAACGCTTCATCTGGACAGGCTCTAAACGCATCATGGTAGGCGCGTACGGACATCCGCTACGCTCGACTTACGTCTGCGCTGTTCGTCGATCGAGCACTAAATCCAGCCTTAAAGGTCGATATTATCTTTTTCTTAAGCTGTTCTGTCAGTCTAGTCCTATCCCAAACTATTATTATAGCTATTTAAGACTTGGTCTTGGCATGCGTGGCTCCATTACGGATACTAATATTATATTCCACGCTTCTCCTGAGCTAAACAAATTTAGAACCCTTACTTCTTTACAACATCTCTCACCAGACAAGTAATAGTATTGTTGTTGTCATAATTATCATACAAATCGTCCCATAAATCGTCCTGAATTTTCTGTAATAATAATGTATTTTAAAAGCTTAGCCTATTCAATCGTATATCTTAAAATATTATTTTTTCAATATAATCCTTGAAATCCATCTGAAAGATTCAGTCTTATCTTCTTTCACTTTCTCTTTCTTTCTTGTAATTTCAAATAAAAATATTAAGCTAACTAATTCTTTAGTAAACTTAAAGTCCCTGGGAATAGTACCCCCGGAAGACTTTACCTAACAATCTCACATTAGTCTTTACACTTTTGTAAGCTGTCTATACGATGGAAACCAAACGGCACCAGATTCGACCACAACGTCACTGAATATTATACAAATTTATTTTGTACCAAAATTTATGGTCGTGCTTGCATTAAACACCTCAGCGCTCTTATCAACTAAGCCATTTACATTAAATAATATGCTCAACCTAACTAATTGTATATTAGGAAATTGACTTAAGAGACACGCTCTTTCAACTTTAAACAAATGTTTATAATGGTAAGCGAGCTGGGGATAACCCTAAGTCGCTGGTTCAAATCCCGCAACGTCCATAAATTTTGGTACAAATTAAATTAGTATGTATTTGATGTTACTCTTTTCAGGTCCAGTTGCCTCTAGTCTCCAAAGATCAATGTGAAACAGCTTTTAAGAGGACTCTTAATTCTGATTCTCCTGTGCACAATTCCTGGATATGCGCAGGTGGCGTAAAAGGCTCTGACACGTGTACAGGTGATGGTGGTTCGTCTCTGGTTTGCCCTATCCAGGTAAGATCTAAATAATGTACAGGATATTAGGTAACGAGTATAATGATGATGGAAGCTTTTAAAATTATGGTTTTCTTTTTTTAGTCCATACAAATTCTGGCTAAAATCAAATTTTAACGAGTCTGGTTTTCATCCTACCTAAAGGATGAACTGGTTTGGCCTAGAAAAAACTAGTATTTTCTAAAATCGTTTTTGGTCGGTATCATGTATTTTTAACAAGCCAGAGTTAGTATAGACCAGGGCAAACCAGTTTATCCTGAAGTATACTTATTCATTTTAGGCTCAACTATTTCAGCTTAGTTAAACTGGTCTGTACCGGTTTATCCTATTGCCTAAAAGATAAACTGATTTGGCTTGAAAAATCTAGTTCACCTTAAATTCAATGTTTTGATAGGCAATATAAGTAAAAATAATAATTTATTTATATCAGAAACAGAGATCCATACAAAATACAAGGTATATTGGTAAAATAACTTAAATTTATGTTAGTATACTCTTATAATATAACAATAATTAATACTAAAGTCTCTTATGGTAGGACGTAAATACCACGACGCACTTGTCCACTCGCCCAGGGTCGCAAAAAGGGTCCATCATGTTTGCTAGCGCGTTATAATGCTATTGGGTTTGTCCCAAAATGTAAGCCTCAACGAGGCGGATCGCTTCCGCAAGATGGCATAGAAGTCAATAAAAATCGTATATCGTATCGTAGAAAGCGTTATTATATAGAATATGCAGAGCATTGTAATATTTAAGAGTGCAGCAGTATACACATTTAAAAAAAACTCCTCAAGGCTCATTTTAGCAATAAAACTTGAACATATATAGAAATTTCATGAAATTAATTGTTATTATTTTTTGTTGTCACATCTAGTAACTCGTTATAGATGAATCTATGTAATCTTGTGTAGTGAGTTGTGAGTAACTGAGTAGCGAGTAGTGACTCAACCGTGGCTCGCGTCGACTGTTGACGTCGACCGTCCCGCGTCGGTATGATTTTGATGCGATGGTGATTTTAAACTACCCACAAGTATTATAAATTTTATGAAATATTATAATATGTATTAGAAGTTAGAAATGTATATAAGCTATTATACTTACTTAAGAGGAAAATCCTTTATAGAACAATAAATGTCTTAAACCACATTGTAAGCCTTCTGCGTATATCTAACCTACAGGCTGCACGTGTAGAAATAATGACAGAAAGCTCTAAAAAGCGTTAATTTAAACTCTTTAGTGCAACAAGCAAATTGCACGTGGCTGCCAAAGTTCTACGCTCCCCATCAATATCCAAATTATAAGTTGACAGTCTGTGACCACATGACCTAGGTATTTAAATTGTGTGACAAGTTGCAAGCTCTCTGTTCGTGTGTCATATCATCAGACTTTTGTAACAGTTCATCATCTAACAGTGTGATGGTGAACCAAGACGGTACGCGATCTACGGCATGGTGGCGTTCGGTGTTGGCTGCGGAGACAGTTTACCAGCAGGTTACGTCAACATCCCTCATGTCTACAACTGGATAGTCAGATCGATGAGGGATGAAGCACTGAATGAAACATCCTTTGTGCCGGAGCAACATTGAATGTTTTAAGGCGACAAGTTTTATTTCTATCTCAACTTGTTTCATTTCTTTTAATCATAATATACTAGCTTTGATAGCAATTAATGTGTGTTTTTCTTTTGCCAACACTCTCCTACAACACTAGAGGACTCACAAGAGCGTTGCCGGCCTTTAAGGAAGGTGTATGTGCTTTTTTCGAAGGTCTCCATGTCGTATCGTCCTGGAAACATCGCACAAGGAAGCTCACTCCACAGCTTGGTTGTACGTGCAAGACTTTTTTATGACAATAAAGGACAAGACGAGCAGGACGTTCAGCTGATGGTAATTGATACGCCCTGCCCATTACAGTTACAGTTCCTTGAAAAACGCACTATGGAGGAACGCCACACATCCAGATGGTGGGGATGATATTCTAAATTGTGGAGTGATATTCTAATTTCATGCGGAGGTGGAATTCGGTTACAGAAATCAGGTCATTTTATTAATTTGGTGCCGATATTACGATCCAATTGCATGTATCGAGGCGGTGAGAAACTCATGACACATTGACATTTGACATTAACAGTACATCAATCTGTCCACGTGGCGCCTAAATCGTTTTGATCCTTGATTCCCATTAGGACTTGTTACGACACACACGACGCCGTCCATACTTTCTGATCTTTTTGGTTTTGTACTGGAGAGAGAGACTACGGGATTCCATGTTTACGCTAGTCTAAAACCATCCTCCCTATTAAAATTGTTAGGATGCTATTTAATAACAAACCGTCGGAAGTATTGGCGTTCAGCAGAAATAACTCGTTATGCAGCTCGATCCAATGGTTGGTACCGGCTTTAAGCAAGTGTTCGGCTATTGCTGATTTTTTTGGATTGTTATTTTTGACTGCGCTCGTGTTGAGAAATAGCTCTTTTTGTTTGTCCAATATAAGAGCTTCCGCAGCTGCAGTCAATTTTATAGACCCCGGGGCACTGATATGGAATACTGTCTTTAGGTGAACGTAGGTAGGCGACCACTTTTGTGAGTGGTTGAAAAATTGTTTTATTTCAAACTTCCTCCTCAGTATCCAACCTATTTTATCAGTGATCCCTTTCATGTATTGCAGATATATGCCACATGCCGTTCTACGGTTGCGGTGCACCTATGTGATACAAGACCGTTTTGTGCCCGTTCCGACGAAGTACCTACTCTATTAAAGTGCTCTAGTTCCTAAGTTAAGTGATCATCACAAAGACCATATGCACGATCTAGGCACTGACGCCTGATGTACGGGTGTCGTGAAGGTATCTGTCAGTGTAGGGTTTTCTGTAAACACTATGGTTGATCGTTTCGTAGTTTCTAGTGCGACATCCAAGAATACCAATCTCCCTTTGTCATCTAATTCGCAAGTAAACTTTATATTTTTATGTACGGTATTACGGTGTGTTAATTACATATCTATCTGATTCCGTCCTCCTTTATTTATGGCAAAAACGTCATCAACATATCTTCTCCAAATTTTAAAACAGTGTGGTTCGGTAGTAATGACCTTATCCTCGACTCATATATTAGGAACCACCGCGACCGGTGCGACGGGACTGCCCATGGCTACGCCGTCATTTTGAAGAAATATTTTCCATTATATAGGAAGTACCCAGAACGGCCACAGTGCTCTAATAATATAAGATATGCCGTAGAGATGTTATTGTTTCAAAGAATACTAGTTATCATTGTGAGGCACTCAGTAATCGGATCATTAGTGATCAATGGTTCCAGATCGAAATTGACCATTGTTTCACTTTCCTTGTATTAACGAATAATAATATAATATAATATTGCCACACTTTATCACAAATTATCTTGCCCCAAGTTAAGCATATATAGCCTGTGCTATGGGTTACAAGACAATGATATATTTAATACAATATACTTACTTAAACATACATAAATACATTTAAACATCCATGACTCGGAAACAAACATCCATATTCATCATATAAATGCTTAATAATATATTCTACGAAATCTCGGCGACAGAACGGAAGCAATGTTGCCTGTTCGCTTCGCGCGGTGACTTCAAACGCGTCGGACCGTCTTAAAGCGAAAGAACGCGAACGAGCTTAGGGTAAGACACAATCTATCGATAAATAGCTTAACAATATCGATTAATACCCTAATCAAAAAGCTATTTACCTTTAAATACTTAGCGCACAGTGTTTCTAGAAATATCGTAGAAAACCCTTGAAACACTAAGCACTAAGCATTTAAATCATTTTTCTTTTGTTTAAATAGTAAACAGATAATAATTATAAACAAATTAGAAATAAACAATAACGTGTTTTAATGTCTTACATGAAATGTAATACAAAGCAATCTAATTTTTAAAAACCGTACCAACTTACCTTTTGCTACTCAGGTGTTTTTTTAACGGATAAATGAGCGTACGTATTAATTGATCACCGCCGCCCACATTCTCTTACAACACCAAAGGAATCACAAGAGCGTTGCCGGGATTTATGAAAGGTGTACAGGCTGATTTTAAAGATATCCATGTCAAGGAAGAAAGAAGTTCTTTGAAAAAGGGCACTGTAAAGGAACACCTGACATCCTGATGTTGGAAATGATATCTTAATTAGTAGCGAGTCGTGCGAAAACGGAATTCGGCGGCAGAAATCAGGTCAAGCTGTTCACAGAGACCCCCGACAATTCGAGTTTTTTGTGCGAGTGAGCGTACTGTCGTCACAGGACGACACCATGACTCTGCCACATCAAAAAACCCTTGTAGTCATTCACAACACACGAAACAGTAGTTTCGTAAGTTTAATCGTAAAAAAATACTTTTTAAAAGTTCATTAAATTTATAATTTGTTAAAATTATTATAACATTCGAATAACACAAAAATAGTTGTATCCTAGCTTTGGTAAATAAGTAATAAAAAGTATCGATAAATTATAATTGTGAGGTATTCCCTATTAAAGACTTATTTTTTTTTCGTTATTTGAATGTTCACCAGTTGTCATCACTCATCAGTGATCAGTGTATCGCGAGTCTCCTGGGCGAATAGATTATATGTTTGCCTTTCGAAGGAATCAAGCTGAAATGGACACTAACACTTATTTGACTTTACGTACCTTGAATAAATTGTGTTTTTAAGTTTGTTAATTGTTAATTTTGTGCCGAAAAGGAAATTCCTTTGAATAATATTTTGTCAGTTGCTACGGCTGCCGCACCGGCTATGACAGGGCGTCACAAAGGCTTCATAGCGTGCTTAAAAAATAAAGTTCCTGACGTGCTTGCTGTGCATTGCAAAATTCATCGTCAGCATTTGGTTGCGAAAAATCTGAATGAACGCCTCCATATATCACTGCAATATGTCATCAGATCAGTTAATAAAATCAGAAGTAACTTGTTGAATGACAGATTATTTAGTCAGAATTGCATTGCCAATGACGAAGATTTCAACCGACTGCTGCTTCACACAGAGTTGCGCTGGCTGTCAAAAGGTACTTGCTTGACTCGATTTTACAATCTGTTTGGATCTGTGATAGAGTTCCTAGAAAACAAAGACCCAGAATCGCGCGACAGCCTCATCTCATCAAAGAACGATATTGCGTACTTGACAGACCTGTATAAATTGTTTAATGATGTCAACCTCCAACTTCAAGGTGATGACTTAAACTTGATTAAGACAAAAAATAGCATTGCTGCTTTCGTATCCAAACTACTATTATACAAAATAAATATCGGCAGACGGGAATTCAATAACTTCCCAGATTTATCATTCAATAACGAAGACTTGCTTGTTTACTGTCAACACTTGGAAAACCTCCACAGAGATTTCAAGGAACGATTCCAGGACGTTTTAAACATGGACATACCAGACTGGGTTTTGTATCCCTTTTCAAATGTTAACACAGCAGGATCATCCCAGTAAGAAGAAGAACTAATAGAACTGACGACAAATGAGGAATTAAAAATTAATTTCAAGAATGGCTACCAAGAATTTTGGCTGAAGAAGCCGATTTCACAACTGTACCCAGGATTATGGTTGATTGTTCAACGATTTCTGATAGCATCTTCCTATTTAGCTAAACGTGGATTTAGTGCTGTAGCAACGTTGGTAACTAAAAAGAGGACTTACGGTTGTTTTTAAGTAAAATCGAGCCTCATATTAAAAACTTAAAATGCATCAAATTCAACCTTCTTATTAGTTATGTCATAAATTCATGTCTTTTGAATGTCAAAAAAAAATTAAATGTGGGATAAGAAAAACCCTGTTTACTTATATAATTGTCTACTGATAATTTTTCTTTCAGATATATTCGTTTTTTATACATTTGTATTTATATACATTTATTTAATATACTATTGTTTAGATAAGATATAGGTAGGTAATTAAAATATTAAAGTAAATTTCAAATGAAAGAGCCTGTTTTTATTTCCATTATGTATCTAGGTACCTAAAATGGAAAAGCAAGAAAATACAGCTCACCTCTTATTTACAAAATATGTAAAAGCTTATATTCTTCAGCTTTCCTGTACACGAGATAATAAAAGAGAATTGGTGCCAGTTGGTACCAAGAGAGAGATGTGAATAAATTTACAAACCAAATAAGCATATTTATATTTCATCACTAAATGACTTAAGTTGTTTGGATTTAACCAGATTTAAAATTTGACAAGCTGTCATACAAATATATTTCGATATCCGCTCAGTGTAAGGCATATACCAAAAAGATATCCAAGTCTAAAAGACAAATTTTATTTAATTCAAGGGACTTAACATTTAAATAACCAGCTTAACTAATTTTTTTTTATTTATTTAAGATTACCTACAGAAACTACAACATACATTCCACTATAATTACAACATACTTAAAAAAAATAATAATTGCGATTCTACTTACAGGCAATCGGACATGCATGAAACATAATTTTATGACGATTGTTTGTCGGCTATAAAATAATAACAAATTATATAAATCTAACAAATATTTTACATTTACTTCTACACATATAAGAAGAAAAATATATAAGAACATATTTAAATTAAATTAGTAAATAAAAAAACACATACTTTTTTGACGTTAATTGTCGGCTAGATACTAATAACGTTTTATATAAATCTAAAACATATTCTACAACTATTTCTACACAAATAAAAAGAAAAGTACACTTAAAGAACAAATTTAAATTAAATTATTATTTAAAAAATTACAAAGCCTACGCCTAAATTCATTTTCAGAATTATGGTTAATGTCTAAACCCTCAATCCATGTATTATGTGTAAATAAAAATATTATATTTGAGTAAGTATTAGTTTCTCTCATTCAACGTTATCTTAACTTATTTAATAAAAAACCCTTTAGAACGTAAAGAAGCAACAATTAAAAACACAAGCCAATAAATAAACATACAAACTTTCCCCTTTATAATATGAGTGTTATTTTTGATTAAAAACGTAAAAAACCCTCGACTGAACCGATCTTGATCGGAAAATAGGGACAGACTGACGGAAGTAAAACGTATAGGAACCCTCTTTTTCGTCTAGGTTTAAAAAAATACCGTTAGGTATTTTAGGAGTTATCCTACTCCACTGATGTCACTGTCCAAATTGGGTTCTTAATTCAAAATACACAGCTGAAAGTTGAAATTGTGTTTACATTGCTGCATATTGACCAATAATATCTTATATAAAAGGAGTAAACGCAGAAATGTATAGACATAGCAGTCGAAAGTTAATACGGTGTTATTTAGTCATTCACCATATTTCGGCTTTGATTTTGTATGAGGTGCATTGTCTCTATGTATAGAAACGTCATTGAAGATAGTATTAAAATAACAGCTAGTATTTTGTAACAGGTGTTCCGTATTTGTCACTGTTACTTTTGAGTCACAGTCACCTTCATACCTAGTACGTCTCAACTCTAGACAGAAACACTTGCAACTAGTAATTTATGAAAGTGATATACACATTACAAAGCTATGTACCGTATACCACTCCTCAAAAATATGAATGTTCACGACAGCACGTGTTATTAGCGGACCTTACAAACTATAAGAATTAAACTATAAATATGAATTTATCAAACTACAAATAAATATTGTTAGGGCGGAGTATGCAATTGCTAGCGCCATCTGTGATATTCAGCTAAAATATTACGCTTCGCGGATACAATATAAGTACGGCCACACACCTACAGCTAATAACCTACTAGTTATTCCCATTTCTCCCTGGTAACACTAACGAGTTTACCTACCAGCTCCGCATATCGTCACACACTGTCACTACTGATTTCAACCGGCGGCTGGTGAATACTGAATGTCCCATAGTCGTCAACGCAAGTAGTCAGGTGACAAGTACACCTGCAGCTGTGCACCTGAGTAGGTTTTTTTATTAATATTTTTAAGAAAACCAACAGCTAGTTGTAAATAAAGGGTTGGCCGTAAACTTTTGCAAATATCAAAATAATAAACCTTCTTAGTAATAAAAAAGAAACATATACCTAGGATGTAACTAATATTATTTAAAGACTAGTTTTTTTAGAAATATTTTTCGCACACTATATTCATGTTACACATGGCTTGAACATTTAGAGCATGTATTTTTAGTTTTTCGGTCCTTTAATCTTGGACAAATATGACACCTTTTCAAAGATGTCGATCGGACACGTTCAGAAGTAGAAGGAGCTTCCTCAATCTCTAGGCTCCGTTTGAGATGTTTTTGCAAAGGTCGGGGGAGACTGAGTATTCCCGCTCTTGATAATTGATGTGGTTTAACCATTTCCATATATTATCTATTACATTAACGAAGACGCTACAAATCTAAGCTAAAAAGTTATAAATGATGATAAATGATAAATGTCTTTCAATACAAAGCAACAAAAACATAAAAAATAATATTACATCAAATAAATAACATATTATTAGAAAAATAAATAATACCAACGCGAGTTTTTAAGTACGTAAACGGGCGCGTGGGGTCATTTACACCCCAAAAAAAGTACTCTTTCGACTCAACTACACAAAACCGAGCGCTGCTTAAGACTAGAATACGAAGTATATTTGCAATTATAAAGGTAGCTGAAAAATCATGAAGGTAACATTAAAATTAAAAAAGTTCTGAACCTTTAAACATGCGTTGTGGTGTAAATGATGAAATGATTTTTGTTAAAGACCTTATTCATCCCTGCTAATATTGTATTATATGTGAATGTTAGTTTGTTTGTTACGCTTTCACGCCGTCAAAATTTAGTACAGAGATAAACTAGAGCTTCAAAAAATACACAAGCATTGCAATAAAATAAATGTAGGGGCAGTACCGGATTAAGAAAACGCGGGGCCCGTAGCAAAACCTTGCAAAGAGCTCTTGGTCTGTATTGGAAATAGTCTGTTACCGAGTGTCTGACGTGGATTGTCTTAGTTGTAAAAGTTTCACGTTTGATTTCAAATAAATTCAATAATCCACATCTTAATAAGTTTCATTCAAAAATTACGCTCAAGCAGAGATGAGTTAGAGAGATATTTAAAATATGCGGGGCCCCATTTCGCGCGGGGCCCGTAGCAATTGCTATTTTACTACGTGGTTAATCCGGCACTGTGTATGGGGTTGAAATAGGGGATGGCAGTTTGTATAGAAATTCGTCATCATCGAAGATACAACCATGAAACTTTGAATAATTGAAATAATTTCGAGGATTTTTGAAACTTTGACCTACATGGGGAGGAAATAGGAGATTTAAGCTCACAGGCAAATAAATGCCATTAAAGAGACTATACACAATGACAAGAGATATGCGTTGTATCATAGAAGAGCGCTGCCAGCAACGGAAAGAGCAGTTAGGGTGTGTAATATTTGAAGAGTATCCTAAAAAATAAAAATAAAATGCCCAAACTAACTAACTATTTAAATAAAAAAAAATGATCTGTGGTTACTAGGTAAGAAAGATTAGCAATTTTCTCTCATCACTTTATCAGGCATAATACTAATTTGATAAGGTGTTTGTCGGCATAAATGTCTTTTGTCTTAGGTAACTGTCGTAATATTACTAAATAGGAGAGACGTTTTCGATGGCGTATCTTGCCAGGAGCATCTTTTCAATATAGAATGATTTTTTTAATATTTAATTAACTACTTACAAAGAAAATAAAAATTTATTTAAATAAATATAATAATTTGAACTAAATCGCTTTAGTAGCTAGTAATCCGGAAACTAAAGTTACGACACAACAAGAATTTTTATGAAAATACGGGACGAGACGAGCAGGAAATTCAACTGATACGCCCTGCCCATTACAATGTAGTGCCGCTCAAGATTATTAGAAAACCCAAAAATTCTAAGCGTCTTATCGTCTATTCTAGATGTCAAGTCTCATTTGCCCAGTAATTTCACTAGCTACGGGCGCCCTTCAGACCGAAACAGAGTAAGTAATGATTACACATTACTGCTTCACGGCAGAAATAGGCGCCGTTGTGGTACCCATAATCTAGCCAGCATCTGGTGCAAAACTCCTACTGCTAAGCAAATGATTTATTTTTTGAATTACATAACATTTATTTTCTCCAATTTGAAATTTTGGTTAGGTTATGATACCGATTTATCAAAACGAATCGAAAATTCAATTTCAAACACAAATCAATTCGTATCAATTTCTCATACTAGAAAATTCGAATTGAATCAACCTAGTCGAACCAAACGCTAACGAATCGACAAATAAAAATGGCTTATGTGTATCCGAACACAAACTGATACGTAGAAACTAGCTTTCTCTCTTTCTAACCAAACGTAACATAGCTGAGTGAAAAGGATGACGCGAATTTTGCGATTTAGATTTTTGTATGTCGGTTATAGAAATCGAATGCACATTGAAATATGCATTCCAATATAATCCTTACATTTAAGAAATTAAATGCTATATTTCCGAGATGATGCGTTGATGTATTTTATTAGTAGAAAGAATGTAAAACTTTTAAAATGTTTTCGAAGCAAATTTGTTGTCTGTCTATATCACACTAACAGTGTATTTGGCTGGCCGATTTTTAGGGTTCCGTAGCCAGATGGCAAAAAACGGAACCCTTATAGATTCGTCATGTCTGTCTGTCTGTCCGTCCGTATGTCACAGCCAATTTTTCCGAAACAATAAGAACTATTCTGTTGAAACGTGGTAAGTAGATGTATTCTGAGAACCGCATTAAGCTTTTCAAACAATAATAGAAACAAAATAACAATACATATTCGGGGTTCCACGTACTTCTGGCGCACCCCAGTATCAGCTCGATCCATTTGACCGCGTGCAACGCAGAGCAGCTCGATTTGTCGGGGACCCAGTGCTCTGTGAATGGCTGGATCACTTGGCGTTGCGTAGAGACGTCGCTTCATTGTGTGTCTTCTACCGCATTTATCACGGGGAGTGTTCCGAAGAGCTGTTTAACCTGATTCCTGCCGCCGAATTCAACCTTCGCACGACACGCCACAAGTTAGGATATCATCCCCACCATCTGGATGTGTGGCGGTCCTCCACAGTGCGGTTTTTTCTTCCACGTACTACTAAGCTGTGGAATGAGCTTCCTTGTGCGGTGTTTTCAGGACGATACGACATGGGGACCTTCAAAAAAAGCGCGTACACCTTCCTTAAAGGCCGGCAACGCTCTTGTGATTCCTCTGGTGTTGCAAGAGAATGTGGGCGGAGGAGATCACTTAACACCAGGTGACCATAAAAAAAAACTTAGAATTGAAACTCAAAAATAAATTTTCATTTTTATTTCATTTAAATCCACACTTGTTATGGGATAGGTCTTCAAAAATGACATCGAGGGTTCTCATATCATTTTTTACAACTAGTTTGCGCGAGAAAAACTTCCAAAGGGGTATAATGTGTGTGAGTGTGTGTCCCTGCTCATGTAACTTCTAAAATAAGAAACTGATAAAACTTAAAAAAAATATATGATGTACATTACCATGCAAACTTTCACCGAAAATTGGTTTGACCGAGATCTAAGTAGATTCTTTTAAATACGTCATCAATCGTTAACCTACAAGAACTTTTATATATATATATATATATATATATATATATATATATATAATATATAAAATTCTCGTCTTATGGTGTTAAACTTTGAACTCCTCCGAAACGGCTTGACCGATTCTCATGAAATTTTGAGTGCATATTGGGTAGGTCTGAGAATCGGACAACATCTATTTTTCATCACCCTAAATGTTAAGGGTGGTCCGGTATTCAAGCTAATCCTAAAAAATGTTGAGGGAAAAATGTTAAATTTACTCCAATAAATATAATAATAAATTGAATTTTAAGTAAAAAAGGATTTAAAATTGGTCCACACGAAATTTGTTTTTGTTAATTTTTTGACAATTTTTTTTTAATTTGTTTGATTATGAGTCAGCATTAAAAAATACATACAACTTCAAATTTTCACCCATCTACGATCAACAGTTACTTTTGTATCGCGATTTTAATATCGGCAATACAACGTTTGCTGGGTCAGCTAGTATAATAATAATATTCTAAGATTACAGCACATAATATTTCATTGTTACATTATATTAGTATCTTGACAAAATATACATGTCATATACAAATGTAGTCAAAGTTAAACACAAGATTATAAAAAAAGAAAATCACAAATTTAAAAAGTCGGATACAGCATAAAAATTGTAACTATTTAGCCATTGATATAATTGAGTTTTAAAAGGACCGATATTCAATATTTTAATAGCATCCGGAAGTTTATTAAATATTTGAATACACATGGCATGACAATTTTTAGTAAGTTTAGGAGTAAGTGTGTTCGCTTCTATAATAAACTCTCCGAACATATAGCAAATATGTCTATAAGCAAATTCAAAGCCTTCACAAAAAGTAAATATTAAAGCAGCAAAGGCCATTACAATATCCAAGATTATTTAAATGATAAAGCAGCCTGGAATTGAATTGATCTACTTAAAGTGTGATTTGTTTTATGTGATTTAAATTGTTTGATGTTATTTATATTACATATTTGATTTGTTTGATTTTAATTTTATCTGTTTGATATTATTTATTTACTAGCTGACCCGACAAACGTTGTTTTGCCATATAAAGTATAATTCACGCGATAGTTTTATAAGTAATAAAATATTGCCTATATTATAGCCTGTACATCATTTTGTTCTATTGTCAATAGTTTTTGCAGCGCACGCAAAAATAGGTTTTCGATTTTAAACCTTGTGTTACAAAATAGCAATTTTATTACGGATCCCTAATTTTGAAAAAAAAAAACAGCCTATAGCCTTCATCGATAAATGGACTACCCAACACTGAAAGAATCATTCAATTCGGACCAGTAGTACCAGAGATTAGCGCGTTCAAAAAAACAAACAAACAAACACTGCAGCTTTATAATATTAGTATAGATTATTATGAAATTTAGTGTATGACTGAACTTAAGCCATTGTAAATCAATGTTATCAGTTCAATAAACGTTTTGATTTTTGATTTTGAGTAAACAAAGTAGTCCTGGGTGCTTTTTTGTAAACAAGTCTATTTGGATATCGTTGGTCGCGGTCATACATTTCCTTGGCAGTGGTGAAAAGATATTTATGTCTCTTTACAAAAATGCTTATTTCGTAAATGTATAGGCACGGTAAGGGTTACAATTTTAGTTTAATAAACAGCGGTCTACACGATTCGTACGGACCTACCCCACAAATGACACCGATACATTTTTTTTGTGCAATAAATGCTTTTTGGATGTTTACGCCATTGCCCCAAATTATAAGACCGTATCTCAAGATAGATGCAATATGAGCATGGTAAGCTGGAAGTGTGGTTCTGTGTGTGGTCTGTAATCTTTCGTAGGCGCCTCAGGGCATAAACAAATTTATTTACTCTACCACAGACCTTATTTATGTGTGATGTCCATTTAAGTTCATTGACTAAAATAATACCTAAAAATGAAGTTTCCTTTTCTTCATCCATAATGACGTCATTATATTCTATTTTTAAATTATTACGTAGAACATTTGAAAATGTCATGTAGTTCGATTTAGTTAGATTTATTTTAAGATTATTCACACCAAGCCGTTTAATCATTTTGTCCATATTAATAATATTTATAATGTCATTGTTAAATTTCATAATATCAAAGTTTTTAATGTCAGATTCAAAAATTATCGAAATACTTTATTATTTGTAACGTCTATAATGTGATTGATATAAAACAAAAATAGAATAGGCCCCAGGACACTTCCTTGAGGTACACCACACTGGTTGTCACCACATCGGTAGGCAGAGACAACTTCTTTCCACTTGCTACGATCCTTACATACTTGTTTCGCTTCGTCCACTTTCATTATTCCTTTCATACATGCTCTTCGGTGTAGGGTACTCTTGACCTGGCCTTTTTTCAAGACGTCCCTGATTTGATCTCGAAACGTCCACCTAGGACTCCGTCCCTTCCAACACTTTCATTCACACTGGCCTTATACACTTTCTTCGTCAATAGTTCTTCGTTCATTCTCTCGACATGTCTAAACCATCTCATCTCAGCAAAATTAGTTAATTTAGTAAATTGTATAAGTATAAATAGATTTGATTTGGATTACCAACTTATCGAGTTATTAAGTTAAGACTTTTTAATTAATAAGACTAGTAATGTTTTGGTTTTTATAATCACGACTCAAACAATGCTATGAGGTCTCACTGTCTCAGTTCTCACTAGTCAGTTAGTCACTGGTGTCTGTTATAAGTATTAACTCCAATACATTGAGAGGCTCAAAGAGGAGGAGGCTCCTTTGCACAGGAAGCCGGCTAGATTATGGGTACTACAACGGCGCCTAGTTCTGCCGTGAAGCAGAAATGTGTAAACATTACTGTGTTTTGGTCTGAAGGGCACGGTAGCTAGTGAAATTACTGGGCAAATGAGACTTAACATCTTACGTCTCAAGGTGACGAGCGCAATTGTAGTGCCGCTCAGAATTTTTGGGTTTTACAAGAATCCTGAGCGGCACTGCATTGTAATGGGAAGGGCATATCAATTACCATCAGCTGATCGTCCTGCTCGTCTAGTCTCTTATTTACATAAAAACAAATTGAGAATTGAGATTGATAATTAATCCATTTTATAATTTATATATTATATAATGAAAATGGTATTATTTTGAGGCTCTTTCACGCCTAAACCACTAATCATATAGACATGAAACTACCACCATTCGATGAGAAATTTATCCTAGATGGTATATGGCTTCTATTATTTTTTTATTGTATTTGTAACTAATAAGATTAAATTTAATTCCTTTTAAAATTCGCCCAGCGAAGCGGGCGGGAACGGCTAGCTAATATTAAAAATAATTTCACATAAAATTCTATTCTTTGTCTTACTACCGGTCTGTGCTCATAATAATCTCTCTTCATAACACTTTTTTAATACTTTTTATTAATACATTTTTTATTACTACCAATGGATCTCATAACCGTTACTTATCATATTCTTTTATTAATACTATTATTATTAGTTCCAAGAGTCAAACACCAATTTAAAACTATATATATTTTTTTTTCAGAACTGTTTTCTTCATAACTTTCAATTATCATATTGTTTTACTAAGTAATGTTTTACTAAAAATATACGTCATCTCATATCGTCATTGGTCAGAAAGGTTTATTGTATAACGGACAATAATGTGATTTTTGAAAGTGTTAGTCTCTCTAATATGAAGATGACGGAAAAATTAGTAGTAGAGGTGGTCGTTAAATCAATAAACTGTATTTATTAACAGTTTTATATTCGTTAACTAATTAACTGTTTTTCTTCAACGAAAAAACCTGTTGAACATAATAAGCTAATAAATTCAATCAACGTCTTCGCCCGTAACTCTCAATAAATGAAGAAATTGAATGCCTCCCTAAAAACAGCTTAATTCAAAACAGTTGACGAATTTGCGAACGAAAACGTTGACATGATATTATACTGACGAAATAAAAACCTAAATTTTTAATAAATGCATTAACAGTTTCTTCAACCTGTTGACCAATGACAAAAAACAGTTAAAATAAATTATTTTAAAAACCTTCAATGACACACCTCTACTTAGTAAATAGTAGTTACTAAGTAAACACAGTGCGATTGTGTTTAGTAGGTCTAAACTCTTAAGGGTGATATATAGGTAACATATCACTCGACAAAAATAATTATATTCCGCGTAATTTACTTCTAGTTATTTTACTTCTTTTACTTCGTGGTCTTCTCTCGCCGCGCCCACATGGGCGCGGTGGGGGAATGCTGATCAGGACTTTTCGTCCCCTGCAGCAAGGATCACTCGCCGCCCGTTGAAACGGGCGGGTCATTGGGGGTGAGAGTCGTTGCTCTCTGCGGTCGTCTTCTTTAATTTATGGTATGGTTGGGGGAGCGCCCCCCCCCTTTGTGGTCATCTTTTTGGAGCTGAGGGAGCGCCTGTTCCCTCAGCTGAGATCCGGTGATTGTTGCCGGTTTGCGCGGGCCTTGACGATCAGCCCCGAAGAAGAGGGAGGGCGATCAGCCGAGCCGCGCGCAAACACGTCACTCTACATCCTCGTCCCGCACGAGATCACGCGGGTAGCGGCGGCTGTCAGGTGGCCGCGCGTGCCAGGGGGCCAGATCTCGCAGATGATGGAGATCCGACGAGTCGGCACGCGCGAACATGTTGACGGCGAGACGACGAGTGAAGTCGTCCAAGCCCTCGACTCTTAGGTCCCTCTGGATTGTTTGGTTCCTCACGTACCATGGTGCGCCCGTGATGCGGCGGAGAATCTTGTTCTGCACGGTTTGCAACCTTTTCCGGTTAGTTAGATTCACGAGCGCGTACCATGCAGGCGCGGCGTACGTGAGTCGGCTGCGTAGGTGGGTCTTGTACACCAAGACCTTCACCCTCAGAGGGAGGCTTGAGGAGAGCACTGGACGAAGTAAGGCCATCGCGACGTTTGTCGACGCGATGGTCTTCGTGACGTGCTCGTTCATGTTGAGCCGGCGGTCGATGGTGACCCCGAGGTACTTTACCGTCGGGGACCACGAAATGTCCTGTCCGTTTAGCTGCAACCTATGCTGGCCAGTGTGCACACTCCCAGTCGCGAGCGCCTGGGTTTTGCCAACGTTCACCGATAGCCGCCACTTCTTGAGCCATTCTGGCAGGGTGTCCAGCTGGCGCTGCATCTTCACGGCGGCGTGCGTTAGGTTGAGTGACGATGTAATATACGCCGCGTCATCTGCATATAGCGCCAGAGTCGCCGACGGTTCGAGCGGGATGTCATTTGTGTATTTTGCGTACAGCAGGGGAGAGAGACAGCTCCCCTGCGGTACGCCAGCAGAGACTTCTTAAAAAAAATACGTAATATTAAAAAACTTACACAAATATTATCAGCGCGATGTAAGCGACTTCTAGCGCCATCTATGCCAATCACCCACAATGTTATCGCTTGACTACTATTATTGTAGTTATTAATGCCTGTGGCTGATTCTTTAGTTTTCAAATAATATGTACCTCGGTTACTAATTCGTATAATCGTTGTGTACAAAAGATTGTTTATATTTGTCATGTTGTCTGTCTGCGATAAACTTTAATACACACAACACTAAACAATATATTAATAAATGTGATGGTCTACCATTCACAGTGCTTCAGGTAAACTGACGTTAATTAAACATTTATAAGGTTATTACAATCTGTTAAAACAATAATGGGCAGTTATTTATCAGCGGTTGGTAAAATAATGGGACAGTAATAACAGACGATTGGCAATAAAGGGGCCTGGAGTAACAATGATGAAATGAGCAGTTAGATTATTTTTGACTTTGAGTGGGCAGTTATTTATAAACCTTATAAAAGTAATGGTCAGTAACTATCATGGAATGTGCAGTTAGATTAATAGTTCGGCAGTTGACAGAAAGCGGAGACACACCGCTCACCGCTGAACAGGCTGAAGAGCACAGAGTAAATATATTTATTATTCTTAATAAGCACTACTCGATGCTTCTATTGAGCAGGCTATCAGGCTGTTTAAAGATTTGAAATACGTTTCAAAATATTAAACTTAAACAATAAGCCAATAGAGCTCTCCTCTAGCAGTAATGATAGTTGTTAATCTGATGAAGGCATGATTTTGGGTCATAGTTTAAGCCTGTCATGGACTCCAACTTATCTCACGGAGGAATACTCGTCCGCACCATGATCCAATGGAAGGATTTAACCCTCCATGTACCATTTTTATTAAATTACCTCTTCTAATGTGTACCGTAATATCGATCCTTTACTTTCTATAAATAACTTTTATTCCTAAATTAATTTCATCGCTCTTGGGTGATAAGTTCAATCGCATGTGAAATATTATAAACTATATAATCTCCTTTCATAAAAAAACTTCTACTTTACTTTAATTATTAATTAAAATCATTTCGCAACTTACCGAAAGATTTTTTTTAATTGCTACTAAGTCATATAAAAATAATATAAACCTTACATCATTTATACGTGTAGATAGTTTCTGATAGCTGTGGAAAAGTCGAAAAAAAATTATTTAGCACTAGCCCCTATTTTGAACAATTCACGCACACTAACACAAATTGTCACATAAATAATATACAATATAATTGATAAACTAATATTCCTGGCCTGTTCTTATATATTGTCTAACAGCAAGGGACTCTATCTAGACGTATAAATTATAGAAAATAATATAAAGTAATGGAATATTTGTGTGAAAGTATCGTATGGCAACTAGCGCCATCTACACTGTATACTCGACATGTATTTGGTAGTTGTTGAAGGACTCCTGTGTTTGGAGACAACTTATTGCAGCGTAACATTAATTAGTAAATCCTTTATAAAGTGTTTTCAGTTGTTATATAAATACATTCCGGTCAATTTGACCAGTAATAATAACCATGGTGAAGGGGGATCTCTCTTTGATGAACTTTTTCATGAAGCCACAACAACGCAAATGGACTTGGATTAGCCCCGATGGTGCCACCTTAATTGAGATCGACTTCATTATGTACGACCAAAAGCATATATTCAATGATGTCTCCGTGATCAACTCAGTGAAAGCTGAGGCGCATTGAATATCACTCCAAAACTGGAGCGGTCTCGAATGGTGAAGTCTACGCACCCATCCAGATCCAAAACCCCGAAAACTTTCAACTCGTATTGCAAAACCGCTTCTAATGCCTCGGTGACTGCGTAGACGTGAACGAGTATAATAACAGGTTCGTGGCAGCTGTTCAAACGGCCGGGTCTAAGTTCTTCAAGGCCAGCCGTTCAAAAAGAACCGGAAAAATCTTAGACTAAACCCTCTCATATTGATGGATGTAAGACGCCAAATGACCCTTCAGTCCCCGGACGAGGCAGCTAAACAGACAGATCTCCAAGTCATCGACAAGTATTCGCACAAGATATGTCTATCGGGCAGAGCCAACTGACAAAGCCGAATGAACCGATCGACTGAAGACCGATGTCGGCTGGGTCGTTTCGTCTAAACCCGAACTTTTAAAGAAGTCGAGAATTTCTACAGTTAAGCTTCTGGACTGGAACATCAACGGCGAATACATCACTCACCTTCGATTCGCAGACGATATCATAATCATGGCAGAGACCATGGAAGACTCGTTATAGATACCATTAAAAATACAACAGCCTCAGATCATTTATACATCTAGATACACTGTGAGAGCTGTGAAAACGTCGAAAAAAATTGATGTTGACATTTAGCCTCTGTTTTGAGCAATGCACGCACACTAACATAAAGTGACAAATCGCGAGTTTAAGACGTAGCTTTTCACGCACACTAAGGTATTAAACCTGGGCTGTTTTTAGAGCTGGCTAGAGTCTCTATTTAGACGTATAGACCAACACCATAGGTTCATTATGCTCCATTTCGCCTGCCGGGTTTAAGACCGTTACCTTCAATGTAGCTATATATTCGGTGCGTAGTTTCAGAAAGAGATTTAAAAGAAAAGTCACATAAAGCAAATAAAGATATATTCAATTTAAATTGTCAATTCCATATTTACACAAATCTACCACGTCACAGCTATGCCAATAAATTATGTACCACTTACTACTAAAATGCTTTCATTCAAAATAAACACATTGAGCCCACAGATAACTAAAAACTAAAACATAGAGTACAAAAAAATTGGAGACGACACTAATATTGATAAAGTATTTAACCCAAGTATTAATAAAGAAATATTACATCTGCCACAGACTTCAAAAGCTCAAAATAACTTTATTTTTAACATGACAAAATAAATGTTATTTAACTAAGTAACCAAGAGTGAAAATGTAACTTTTGAACATTTGTAGTTTTTCACATTTTGTTATTTATAAAAAGATGAATTGGTCTATGCTCAAAGCTGACAAAGAAAACAAATACTCTCAAGGGCCCGTCAGTTCCGTTCCTTTTTCATCTATACTACTCTGTGGCTGTGAGATATGTTTTAAATGACAGCTGTCAAAGAGAGTTTTGTCTGCAACGTCAAGTGTCAACAGATTCAGTTATCTTACAAGTAAATCTTACATTAAGAATGTTTCAAAGCACCTAAAAATGTTCGGTGTGCGTTCGAAATGAAAATGGGAGAATAACTGGCGTTTAATGAATGAGTTAAATTACAATCTGTAACAATATAAGTGCGCTTGACAATTTTTTTTGTAATTTTCTAACAATTTATATAAAATCTAACGACAACTCTGAACTGTATACTTATGATTTATTTCGGTATAGGACGAAATTGCGTACCGCGTAATATTATTGATTACTTTTTAAGTTGAGATAAAAATATATTTGAATATAACATAAACAACTTTCAAAGTCCAGTGTGTTCTCACAACTTTACTCTTTTGTTAAGGTAATAACAAATTACTGTACTAGTTAAGTAATGTTTTTGAAAAAAAAATTACTTATTTAAAAAAAAAAGATTGGAAATCGTATTTAGCTTACTAGCACTAAATATTATTCAATTAAATGGAACCAATAACGTAACTAATTACACATTGTTTTTAAATTTGCCGCCATTATGCGTCGAGTTTGAAAACTCGATCATTAAATGACATAATATAGTCATTGGGTGAATATTTTATTAAATCTTTATAAAATTGTTTATAAATTCCATCATCCATGTTTCTTGGATTCATGTTAAAAAGAGTAAAATTATACATACTACGCGGCAATTTAAATAAATATAAATTTACTGCGGTGAATAAAACCCGTCATCCCACTACAGACTACATACAGCTAGTAATAAATGTCTAATAACCATAGACTATGTAAGCGTCTCAACTGTCAACAGATATCTAGACTATCAATCTGTTCTGTCATATGTCAGAGGAATGTTTTTTTTTAAACGGGCATAGGAATGTAGTACAAATAGGCTGTTCACTGTTAATTGGCCCGCTTTGTTGAAATGAATTGTAACATTATTTTTATAATTTCATTACTATTTAACTCTACTAATAGATTCAATTCAAAAGGTGCTATTTTATTTATTATTACTATTAGTGCACAATAAAGTTCTCATAAGTCATTTTTTTTTATAAAATTTACAGAAAATATAAGTCAAACAGCAACACTACAATTAAAAACGATAAAATTCATATTTCTAGTAACATATTCGAATATCAGCTGGGTTTCCGTCAATACATATTTAGAGACAATTTTAAATACCGTCATCTATACGACAGTGGGAGAAAAATGTGACATATAAGTCTATAGTGTTTTTTTTTGGAAACCAACAATAAAAACTTCACTGTATATTTGAGAAATTCGTCATGAAGGTCCAGTTGTATCAAATGCACAATTTTTTTTATATTTACGATGATTATGACGGGACGAGCAGGACGTTCAGCTGATGGTGATTGATACGCTCTGCCCATTACAATGCAGTGCCGCTCAGGATTCTTGAAAAACCCATAAATTCTGAGCAGCACTCCAATCCAATTTGAATTTGCACTCATAGCGGCGCGCTATGTTATGACGTCACTCGCGCCTTTGAATACTTGTGTGGAAATGAAAAATTATTATGACAAATTAACTTTATAAGCACAATATATGAACGATGCGGCACTCAAACCAGCGACCTCTTGGGTGCCGTCCAAACGCTCTTACCAACTGAGCCAATCGTCCGAGGGACGCATGGTTTGTAAATCTTGGTATGTCTTCTTCAACTCAAAAGTGGCTCCACCTACAGGATCTACTGTACAGTTGACAATCTGCCCAACCCCAATAATTTGCTTATTAGGTGATTGACTTGAGATGTCGCTCTTTTCAAATCCAAACAATTTCTTATTTTTAAAGTTGATAAAGAGAGTCGAACAAGATATACCAAGATTTAAGAACCATGCGTCACTCGGAAGGTTCGCTCAGTGGAAGAGCGCTCAGACGGAACTCGAGAGGCGCGTGTTCAAGTCCCGATTATTTGTGTAAATGTGTGTCAATATTATTATAATTTGACGGTCCCAGTGATATTCTCTATAAAGGTGTAACTTGCAGATGGTGTATTCGAGTGTGCTCTTATAGAGACGGTGATAAGTGCGATTGTGATGGTGATGATGAGTGTTGTTTAGTTGAGGGGCGACATATAGGTGATGTCGTCCCACGGGTGCCGGTAGAGGGGCTGCTTCATCCTCTTCTGGTCCAGGTAGTGTCCAATAAGACCCACGGTCCTCCCCAGGACGAACAGGGCGTTGATTGAGCCCATGTTAATGTAGTTGTTACCCTCCTCTCTGTAACACAAAATGAAATATAAGTATTTAGATAATTAATGCCTCTTGCTCCTAGATAAACGGTGACAACAGGCCAGGTTTATTACCTTAGTGAACGTGACAAGCTTCGTCTTACATTCGCGATTTGTATGTCGGTTTGTGTTAGTGTACGTGCATTGCTCAAAATAGAGATAATATGTTAACCACAATTTTGTCGACGTTTTCACAGCTGTCACAGTCTATCTAGACGAAGGTATAAATTATCTAAGTATAAGTACACACTATTAGCAGTACAGTTAGCAAAACAAGTACTTAATACGTCTAAGAATTAGTCTACAATTTATTTTATGGAAATGAGGACATTCGTTTAGGGTTCAGCTGATGTTAGTTGATCACCGCTGGCCAAATACTCCCGCAACACCAGGGAACTCACAGGAACTTTACCGGCTTTAAGGCTTTTTTGCATAGAAGCTCTTACCATAGTTTAACCATACTACAGATACAGCATACCACAAATAACACACGAGTTGAATGCAGAGTTAAGGAATACGATAGTGGTTTGACCTAATTATAATTACTGACGATAATCATGAGCATGTCGATAAATTTAAACAATGCTGCAAGTTTACCAAAATAGTTAAAACCAGTGGAAGGCTCCTTTGCACAGGGTGCCGGCTAGATTATGGGTACCACAACGGCGCCTATTTCTGCCGTGCAGTAGTAATGTGTAAGGGTGCCGGCTAGATTATGGGTACCACAACGTCGCCTATTTCTGCCGTGCAGTAGTAATGTGTAAGGGTCCCGGCTAGATGATGGGTACCACAACGGCGCCTATTTCTGCCGTGAAGTAGTAATGTGTAAGGGTCCCGGCTAGATTATGGGTACCACAACGGCGCCTATTTCTGCCGTGCAGTAGTAATGTGTAAGGGTGCCGGCTAGATTATGGGTACCACAACGGCGCCTATTTCTGCCGTGCAGTAGTAATGTGTAAGGGTGCCGGCTAGATTATGGGTACCACAACGGCGCCTATTTCTGCCGTGCAGTAGTAATGTGTAAGGGTCCCGGCTAGATGATGGGTACCACAACGGCGCCTATTTCTGCCGTGAAGTAGTAATGTGTAAGGGTCCCGGCTAGATTATGGGTACCACAACGGCGCCTATTTCTGCCGTGCAGTAGTAATGTGTAAGGGTGCCGGCTAGATTATGGGTACCACAACGGCGCCTATTTCTGCCGTGCAGTAGTAATGTGTAAGGGTGCCGGCTAGATTATGGGTACCACAACGGCGCCTATTTCTGCCGTGCAGTAGTAATGTGTAAGGGTCCCGGCTAGATGATGGGTACCACAACGGCGCCTATTTCTGCCGTGAAGTAGTAATGTGTAAGGGTCCCGGCTAGATTATGGGTACCACAACGGCGCCTATTTCTGCCGTGCAGTAGTAATGTGTAAGGGTCCCGGCTAGATTATGGGTACCACAACGGCGCCTATTTCGGCCGTGCAGCAGTAATGTGTAAGCATTATTGTGTTTCGGTCTGAAGGGCGCCATAGCTAGTGAAATTACTGGACAAATGAGACTTAACATCTTGTGACATGTTTGTGTTGTGACTAATTGTTTATTTAGTTTTGTGATGTTTATCTTGTGACTTGTGTTGTTCAAGGTGACAAGCGCATTTGTAGTGCCGCTCAGAATATTTGGGTTTTTCAAGAATCCTGAGTAACACGTACTGCATTGTAATGGGCAGGGCCTATCAGTTACCATCAATTGAACGTCCTGCTCGTCTCGTCCTTTATTTTCATAAATCAAAATCATAAATCTCAAATTTGTGTTGTGCCTTTCTTCAACACACATGTCTAAAACATTTATAGCCATTTCATGTGCTAGGCGAAGAATAAAAACTCGTTTCAATCAGGCATTATTAAAATGAAAAATTGTGTGTGTCAGTTCCAACGCACGACTGGAGTTTACTCCTTAAGAACGATTGTCTTTGAACAGGTACTAAACAAAATCAAGTCCGATGGAGTCGGTTACAAACAGACATACAAGCAGAAGCTAATAAAAGCGTATTCATTAAAATATGTCAGGAAATGCCCAAACACAACTCCTGTTAAAAGCGAAAAACCCAATTTTAAAAGGTCCATCAAGGATGTTACATTTTTGCACACCCTAATAGGTATATTATAATACATGCGTAAGCTATCACGCAGTTTACTGTGTATGCTCGTTACACACAAGTATATACACACACACACACACAACTGAAAAATGAATGATGCGCACCAAAAACGTTACTATCCCATTTGATGAGTAGGTTTTACTCTCCATATTTTTCTCATACCGGGCGCCTTATATGAAAATCGTATACACGGGGGGTCCAAATTTCAGTATTAACGCGATAATACGGTAAGCGTATGATAAGCGACGACTACAGTGTAGGTACGCGAGGAGAGGCGTGCGGAAAGCGGGGGGAAATGATCCATTGATGCATTTAACTCGCGCGCTAACTGTATATGTGTTTGCTCGTTCATGACTCGGTAACAAAGACTTACTGCGTGAAGAGTTGACAGTGGCGGAACAGGTCGACCATGGCCGCGGCGATGATGCCGTCCACGTTGAGGATCAGGTTGGGCTTCTTCCGGGTGGTGATGGCCTCCACGTCGAGAGCATACCGCGTCACGGGCCACGCGGGCCAGCGAGCCGTCACGTACGCCTTGAGCTCGCGCACCCGCGAGTCGGGATTGTTGATAGACTTCACCCTGGAACATTTACATCCATTTGTTACGTTTTTAAAGTGATAACCCTCACTTCTAGGATTAATTTTAAAAATTATGTTTTTCAAATTTTATTTATGTATTTACGTCCATTGAAAAGATCTGCACCTTTAGGCTCTTTGTATCCCTTAGTTGCCTCTTACAACATCCGCGGGAGATGGTGAGGTGCTATTCTCGTCCCAAATACCACAGTGTCTGAACACGTTTCCCTGCCCGATCGAATCAGATGTGGAAATCCGTAGGAGAACCAAAGTTACCGACATACCCCAAATTATTGCCAAAGTGAAGTGGCACATAACTCGTCGACCGACGTCGTCAGGAATGGAATACGTTGGATGAGGGCAGCGCAGGACCAATCGTCGTGGATATCTTACTGCGAGATCTGGGTGTTATCCTTGATTCAAAGCTTACCTTTGTACCACACATTGATAACATTAAAAAAGCGTACAAAAAATAAGAATATATATTGAGAACAGGAAAGCCATTTAAAAACACACAAACTCATAAAATTTTTTTTTAATACTTTCGTAAGAAGTAATTTAGAATTTGCATCCGCTGTTTGGAACCCGTTTTTCAAAATTCATGTTGATCGAATTGATAGGTTCCAAAAGAAATTTACGAGGACCTCAGATTATAAAACCGGTAATATATACATTGATTATGACATATCGGCAAACAGACATAGAATTGAAGATCTTGAGAAACGACGTCATTTTATTGATTCTTTTATTTTATACAAAATAACTAATAATGCTATGGATTGTCCCTCGTTCTTACAATGTATAAACATAAAAATATCTCGTCCTCAAAAACACACATGTCATTCAAACGAATTATTTCATGTAAATTCTTGTTCTAGTTGTTATGTAGAAAATAGTTTCGCGCGCGTAAATTTTACAATAATAATTTTCACCATGATTATAGTGTATATAGCTTCCTGTTCCAGTTTTCCAAAATTTAAAAAACAAATTAAAATAATTTTATTTAAATTCTTTAAGGTTTTGTATGCTCTTTTAAAGTTTTTCTAATATGTTTCTTTAATTATATTCGCTATTAAACCTGTTAATTAAGAAAACTCGTAAATCATTTGTAAGACTGCCTGTTTCTGAATAAATAAATAAAAAAAATATCTTTGGTGGAGACCTTTGTCCAACAGCGGACGGCTGATAATGAAGCCACGTGATTAAAAATAAAACCAATGTGTGGTCGCGGCATTATAGTCTCGCCAGTGTCAGCGACGGTATGTTGTTTTAAGATTCTTCAATCTCAAATAGTCCTCAGCTAATGTTTCCATACCTGTGTCCAATACCCATGATGAGTTCTCCCTTGGCCCTCTTCTCGTTGACGAACTCCTGAGGGTGCTGCCCACGGTCGTACGCCGCGCTGAAGTCCTGCGCCGCCCGGTCCAAAGCTCCGCCGAACCGGTCACCCTGACGAAAACAAAACCTTCATCATAACCTTGTATTACAACCACATGATTAAACAGTACTCAGGTATTTAATTTTAGTCATTCGTTATTTTTTTATGGAAAATGAGGACATCCGAGCGGACGGGTCACCTGGTGTTAAGTGATCACCGCCGCCCACATTCTCTTGCAACACCTGAGTAATCACAGGAGCGTTGTCGGGCTTTAAGGAAGGTGTACGTGCTTTTTTTTAAAAGCACGTACACCTTCCTTAAAATAATTAATATAAATATATAATATAAATAATATAATAATATATATATAATATAAATAATAATAATTTAATAATTTAAAATTAAAATTTCATTTAATTTAAAAATAAATAATTATATTATTAAAAAATAAAATTTATATATAAAATTCACTTATTAATCGAAAAGAACTTCGTTCCATCCGTGTGTCCCTTGACACCTCTCAACTTTTTTTAATTAATTTTACTAACTTAGTTTACTTTAGAATCAACTGTTTTAATTTAAGTTTAAAACCTTATTATTATAATATATAATAATAATAAAAAATAAAGCTTTTTTATTATTACTATAATCCCTTATTTCTAGTGTTTTAATAATGAAAATCACTAATTAGAGCAAAAACGTGCCGATTTATGTGAAGGTACTAAATTAAATTTCCATAAAAGTACAGACAATGAACAGTCATAATATTTATTTCTGTAAATATTTCTTTGAGTGACTATAACTATGCCGTATAGCACGAACAGCTCCCTTTTGACAGTTGACAGTGACAGTAGACAGTGACAGCTGCCACAGACTCACAATAGTCAGCAAGCCGGAGACAACGGAGGAGATGAGGTCCTTGCCCGCGCGCGCAGTCACCATCGTGTTGTGGGCTCCGGACACGGCGGGCCCGTGGTCTGCGGTCACTATCAGCACCAGCTCGAAGAACTTGCACGCCCACTCCGGGAGCTCGCGTTGGAACCTTCACATTAAACAAGATTATGACAAGGACGCTCCTTTGCACAGGAAGCCGGCTGGATTATGGGAACCACGACGGTGTCTATTTCTGCCGTGAAGCAGTAATGTGTAAGCATTATTGTGTTTCGGTCTGAAGGGCGCTGTAGCTAGTGAAATTACTGGGAAAATGCGTTTTACCATCTTGTGTCTCAAGGTGACGAGCGCAATTGGACGAAGTTCCGGAAAAACGTTCCAAGCCACAAACTCAACATTTTAAGGAATTCGTTAATAAAGATAGACCATACATGTGGGTTGGTCTACTAAGTCATGATGTCATTTACAACAGTGGCAGTAGGGCTGCCATTTTTGTCAGTCCATTAATATGATTCACCTCACCAGTTTTGTATTATTAACTCAATTTCGACATGATTGTGGTGTGGAACGTTTTTCTGGAATTACGTCCAATTGTAGTGCCAGTGGTTTTTCAAGAATCCTGAGCAGCACTGCATTGTAATGATTAGGGCGTATCAATTACCATCAGCTGAACGTCCTGCTCGTCTAGTCCCTTATTTTCATAAAAAAATGACATCACAAGTTCTCATTATTACAAAGCAACAGGTCCTATATTCATTACGCACTCTAGTCAAATCTGAACCTTAATAGTCAGCAAAAAGGATGACATTACGATGATATTTTTTTAGAGGTTATAGAGACGAAAGCATATTAGTTGGCATATTCTTGCGCTCTTGATTTGAAACGCTGAGATAATTTTTTTGTTCGGTTAAACTGCGAAAACTACTGAATCAATCGGTTTGAGAAGAGTTTTCCTTCAGTTGTGATTCGACTGCGCTTTCTTTGCAGCGCCACGCAATGTGTCCAGTGCAAAAATTCCAAATAACAGCATATCAAAACTGAAAAAGGATGGATTGTCGTATTTCAGGTAATTGCCTCTTTAAACTAATAAAATCTTATAACTAACTTGACGTTTTTAACCATTTTGCTATATAGATACATTTCAATTGCTAAAACATAATGTTCTTGCTTCGTGTTCGCGTCCGAACATCTTACTACCGTAAACAATAGACTTGAACATTATTGTCACGAAATGAATTAATGTTATCTGTATTTAAGTTAATCTGTATGTATGATGTACAACGTAGCTCGGACAATTTTTAACGACCTTTTAATAGGCGATTGGGAGTTTAGTTGTTTATTGTACGTTAGTGATGAAAATTGTTATCTAATTTGGCATTTTTATCAATAAAATTTATTGAAGTAGGCATTACTTAGCGGAAATCCATAATTATACAAATGATTTGAGTTTTCTTTACTGTTAATTCCGCCGGTATTTGTCTTTAAACAATTGGACACGTGTTTCGCCTCTACACGAGGCAGTCTCGTGCCAGATTTTGGCGAGACAACACGTCCTGAGGATGCCTCGTGTAGAAGCGAAACACGTGTCGAATTGTTTAAAGACAAATCCTGGCGGAATTAACACTAAAGAAAACTCAAATCAATTGTATTTTTATCAATTCCCAAATTGAGCCCAATAATACAACAGTACTGACCACAGCAGGCTGATGGTACCACCGACTCCCAACTGCCTCTCCAGCACCTGGCTGATGGGCACCCCGCAGTAGCTCAACTCCTGGCCTCGTTCGTCACAGATCGTGCTCACGAACGCGGCCGGCTTGCGGATCAGACCCAATTTCTGAAATCAACAACAACCTAAGTTATTAAATCGTAACATTTACGGATATTTTAGAAAATCTATTGCTATCAATCTACAAAAATATGTCGCCCGCGTCCCCCTGACCATAAAAGATGATTCCTCGACCCCGCTCAAGGTACGTGCCCTACTCCAATCCATCCATCCAGCAACAAAAGTTGCGCCCATTCACGAGCAATCTGGACCAGCCATCGCCTCCCTCGAACATATTTTGGGGCAGGGAACGACCCGCCCCACGTTGCCGCCAGAAGCAGTGACATTTAAGCGATAACTTACTTCGAACTTCCTCCGACGTAATAAGTATAGTATAAATAAATAGTTATTTTGCGAGACTTACTCTTGCCCAGTCATAATCCATGGGCACCTTTGGGGGTTCCACTTCTTCCTTTTCGATGATCTTGCCTTCCTTTACCAGCTTCTTATATACCTGTTAGGAAAATAAAAACAAAATTCTAATTATTTAATATAACATGTGGTATTACCGGCCGCGATGGCAAGCGTCCTGATGGAATGACCCTGGTGACTTGAGCACGGGGAAAGGCGCTGGTGTGGGACGCGACTAGCGTCGACACTCAGGCTCCTTCTCATGTCCAAGTTACGTCAGTTGGTGCTGGGGCTACTGCTTCGACTGGCAAAGACAGCAAGCGTCGCAAATATGTCGGTCTCAACTCTCAGTCATACATCTTTGTGCCGTTCTGTGTCGAGACAGGCGCGGAGAATGTACAAAGTACTATCTACGCACCTTAATAAGGCTACTGGAAACCCAAGCGCTGGCAGCTATTTCGGTCAACGGATCAGCCTAGCTATCCAACGCGGTAATGCTGCCAGTATTCTTAGTACACTTCCCCGTAAGGATAGTTTTAATTAAAAGTAATGACAGTATTATAAACATAGTTATGAGATATTTTCTTTTAATAAATAGTGACAAAACTCAAATGAACATAGTAAATAATCCATTTAAGTTAGTGTAGGTCAACTGTTGTTTTTCCACTGACACCTACATATCTGTCTCGCCATGTAGTAGCAAAAAAATGTGCAAGGGTTTTCACAAACAATATGTTATGTTTTTAAAGTGATAACCCTCACTTCTAGGATTAATACACAAATAAAATTTTGATAACAAAATTTTATGAATTATGGGATTCGAACCCACGACCTCCGGCGTTCCGTGCCGGTGCTCTAACCAACTGAGCTAACCGTTCGCGTACCGCCTCGTTATAAAATTCTGTTTGCTTTGTTCAACTCTCAGGTTGTGGCTTTCACAAACACTTGCTATAATGTTTCCATGTTTTTGGGCACGAATTTCTTTTCGTACCGTACGGGTTTAGCGAATGGGGTAAATAAAGAAAATTCATTAGAATACAGAAGCACGCTAAGTTTCTTGAACCCGTTCTTCTCAGGTCTGAGGCAGTCTATTTTGAATGGGTGGTAGTTTTTCAAGTTCAATAAGTGATTTTGAATAAAATTCTCCAAAAGTTGTGAGTTTTCTTGAATCAATATCTCCTCAGGATGCCTCGTGTAGAGGCGACAAATCTTAGCGGAATTCACACTCAAGAAAACTCACAACTTTTGGCGAATTATTAATTTCCGTAAAATAACGACTAATTCAATAAACCATATTATACCTTTTGAAGCAAAATGTTGAGTAAAGTAGGAAATTCACGACATAAATCCGAAGATTTTTACCCTTCATATTATGTCGTAATAATGTATGTTATAAGGGACGCCAATAACTGGCTTCCATAATGATAATTTTCGTGGCATACACATTATATATTTCATATTGAAATGTTGACACATTAGATTAAATTAAATTGACTTTAAGATATATTAATTCTAGTCTTTAAATAATGACATTAAAAATAATAATTTAAATTTAAATTTACCTAAAATATAGAGTTTATTAATGTTAAATCAATTATATTAATAACTAGGATTTTGTAATGAAACGAAAAATGAATTAATCTATATATATAAAAATGAATTACTGTTCGTGTCTCGCTAAAACTCGAGAACGGCTAGACCGATTTGGCAAATTTAGGTCTTGAATTATTTGTGGAAGTCCAGAGAAGGTTTAAAAGGTGAATAAATAGGAAAATGCTGCTAAATTAAATAAAAACAACAAATTTGTTTTTCTTTTGATGTGTCCATACATAATTTCTATGAGAGAATTTATTGACGCACAGTTTGACAGTTCTGCTGTGAAACAATTTCATTACGACAGCAGGGTGCATATTTTACGAAGTAATTTTTGATGTTATGATATATTATTGACAAATTCATATAAAAACATTATTTTATTTATTATATACATAACAACGTCTGTCGGATCAACTAGTAGTTAATAATAATTTTGCATGCCACAAATGGCCGATAACATTGATACATTAAAACTATTTACAACCATTGTTACATGTTTTCTAGCAAAATAAAGGATTTATTTATTTAAATTGAGCACTGAAATTTTGTACAAAAATTGCCAGTTGTAGAGACTGCCAATAGAAGTGAAAAGTCAGAACTAAAAGTTGTGTAAAAGTATTAAAAGTTTAAATATCATAATGTTTAAAAACAATTAAAGTATTAATTTCAACTTATTTCTATAATATATTAATCTATTTCAACAATGCACAGTATATACACATTGAACTTAACACTAAATCTATTCAAATTTCACTTATAAGATATACACAGCACTAATGTTGCACAATACGTCAGCTGTATAGCTACAGATATACTGCTATAAGCATTTCGGTGACGCGAATGCATAGGATTGTCCTCCACCAAAAAGTGCCCAACGCAGGTAGAGAAGTTTTCACTTCAAAAATTTTATCGATGTAAACAAAGGAGACGTGATAAGGGTATGTTTGTAAGTAGTTGTAAATCAATTCATACCTCTCTTATGGAATCACCGAGAGAGTCGAACGAATCTGGTACTGTGACACCGTACGCTCGCAGTGCCGCGTTCTTGGACACTGCCTTCTCCAGGGCAGAGCCTGCGAGCGACCCGGCGTGACCGAACTGAACCTCCGCAGTAAACATATCTGAAACATTATTGTCTTTCATTTATATCAACACCCAGAATTAAACATACTTATAAGAAAGAATTTATACGGAGGTCACGTCGAACGTAGAATATTCGCAAAAGTAAAAATCCATTTCTAGATGGATGAAATCCAGCGTCCTATCGTATATGTTTTTTTTATGGAATAGGAGGACAAACGAGCCCCTGGTGTTAAGTGATCACCGCCGCCCACATACTCTTGCAACACCAGAGGAATCACAAGAGCGTTGCCGGCTTTTATGGAAGGTGTACGCGCTTTTTTTGAAGGTACCCATGTCGTATCGTCCCGGAAACACCGCACAAGGAAGCTCATTCCACAGCTTAGTAGTACGAGGAAGAAAGCTCCTTGAAAACCGCACTGTTGAGGACCGCCACACATCCAGACGGTGAGGATGATATCCTAACTTGTGGCGTGTCGTGCGAAGGTGGAATTCGGCGGCAGGAAATAGGTTAAACAGCTCTTCGGAACACTCCCCGTGATAAATGCGGTAGAAGATGTAGACTGCAGATGTCTTCCAAATATTGATATGACCTTCAACGTCCTTGAACTGTGTACGCGTGATTCCCACGTGAATCATATAATCGGAAAAATAATACTAGCCTTTTGTTTTTTTCTATAAGATTAGGAAGATCTTTTATGTAGACAAGGAAGAGGTCCGGTCCTAGAATAGACCCTTGTGGTACCCCCTATTCTGAGAGGAGTCCCAGAAGATCCCAACCATTCACATTAACCTTCTGAATTCTATTTTTGATTTTGAATTTTCTGAGTCAACCATGAGCGTATGGTACCGAAAAAAGGAATCATTATTCATATGTATGTAAAATGATATTCGGGTATACAGAAATCATCCGTGGGCAAGACACACATCATCCATAACTCATCAAACGCATAACACGGTCATAATTAATGTTATAATCGACTGGTACCAATAAGCCTTACGACATTCATGGTTTAGCAAACATTGTCACTTAATACACAAATATAATTTGAAAAACAAAACTTTATGAACGATGCGGGATTCGAACCCAAGACCTCAGGCGTTCCGTGCCGGTGCTCTAACCAACTGAGCTAACCGTTCGAGTACCGCCTCGTCATAAAATTCTGTTTGCTTTGTTCAACTCTCAGGCTTCATCTACAGGATCCACTTTACAGTTGATACCTGCTCAATCCCAATATTTGCATATTAGGAAATTGACTTCAGATCATGAGACTTGAGCACCGGCACGGAACGCCGGAGGTCGTGGGTTTGAATCCTGCATAGTTCATAAAGTGTTGTTTTTCAAATTTTATTTGTGTATTAATCCTAGAAGTGAGGGTTATCACTTTAAAAACATAACATATTGTCACTTAAGGTATTGTCAAACATAAATGCAAACCGAACCGAATAGTAGAATGCCAGCTACTACAACTATCTCGCTCTCGCCTCGTCCTGTCGTGACACATCTTTCGGTTCGCCACGTATTCGGTTTTCGTTCTCTTTTCTATGTGACTAGATTCAAACGATACTATACATAACAACATGAAAATGCTTCGACACGCTTTCGGTTCGCTGTCTGTTTGACAATAACTTTATAATGTGTGTGTGTGTGTGTGTGTGTGTGTGTGTGTGTGTGTGTGTGTGTGTGTGTGTGTGTGTGTGTGTGTGTGTGTGTGTGTGTGTGTGTGTGTGTGTGTGTGAGCAAACATTTACTTGATGAATGTGGCTATACCTTGTTTGGGGCAAGATCATTTGTTTAAAAGGGTGTCAATATTATTATTAATAATATATAGTATATATGAATACAAAGAACATATTGTTTTCTTTATGGCCATCATTACCAGACCAGCTGTTACTTACCGGAACAGGTTCCGATGCACCAGGCGACCATGGGCTTGGTGATGAGGCCATCCCGGATAGCGCGACACACGTGGTACTCCTCCACTCCCCCGACCTCACCCAGCAGCACCAGCATCTTCACGTTGGGGTCCGCTTCGAACCTGATGATAAACAGAAATGATTACAGGAGCTCGTTAAAATTTGTCCATCTTCGAGCAACTTTATTTTTTTATAGTTTTATGAAAATAAGGGACGAGACGAGCAGGACGTTCAGCCGATGGTTATTGACACGTCCTGCCCATTACAATGCAGTGCCGCTCAGGATTCTTGAAAAACCAAAAATTCTGGGCTGCACTACAACTGAGCTCGTCACCTTAAGACATAAGATGTTAATTCTCATTGCCCCAGTAATTTCACTATCGGCGCCCTTCAAACCGAAACACAATAATGCTTACACATTATTGCTTCATGGCAGAAAAAGAAGTAAGCCATTCCAAAAAGTGGCTGTGCCAGGCAAGAAAGTTCTCGCATAACGCGGTTAGGATTCTGTTGTATAGATTTTTTTTTAATACATTTACTGCAGTAGCCTTTACAAATTTCATGAGTACAGTCTGCCAAACTTGACGGCAGCTGCTCTCGTGCAAAGATAATACTAACAATAATAACTATACTAGTTACAATAAAACTAACTTTACAGTATTAACCTAAAACTACTATTACACCTAATGTAAAGCATTAAACTTATTTCGTATTTGTAAATTAACACGGCATAGTAAAGTTAAAATTATAAATTAAATATTAAATGAACTTATATTAAATACATTTCATGGGCACAGTGATTTTTAGAGGAAACATCTTTTCGCAAATCCTGCGGCAGTTCATTTATGACAGTGGGTACTATCCAGCGATTTTCTCTTTTATGTTGCTCAAAGTTGTTTTTAATTTTGGGGATAGCTTATTTGTATTTCTTTGACAAAAGAGTTGGGAATGTAGTTGTTGATTTATCCATGTGTACGGGCTGCGACTCGGCGTTGATCGCTACGACACAGCTGACAATAGATCAGTGTGTTACCGACTTGTTAGTTTCACTGACGTAAGTTCGTGCGCTCTCCCGTTACTTGACAAATACTCGACAGATGTATAACATCATAATTTTCAAACTATAACAGCTTCTGTCATCATCACAAGAGTATCATTGTATCTGTGTGTGTATTGTGAGTGTGAGTGTATGTATGTATGTATGGCATGCTCACCTCAGCAGGTGATCAATGAAGGTGCTGCCCGGGTATCTGTCGCCTCCGATTGCCACGCCCTCACATACACCATCCGCGTGCTTGGACAGGATATTGTTCAGCTCATTACTCATACCACCAGACCGGGACACATAAGCCACGCTACAAAAAAATGTTTAAATTATCTAATTAATCGGCATAAATCATTTACACATAACTAACCGGTTAAATTATCTCCGGTCCTGAGGTCGATGACGTCACATAGTCGCCTTGGTACGGTGTGCAAAACAAGCATCATATTAATCTATTTAAAAAAAGATAGATTGATGTAAAGGTGATGTGTTGTGATACTGATAATTATTATAATAATGAAAAATCAATGTGTGCACGCCATCTACACAATGAGGTGGTAACTAAGGGAACAGTACGACTACTACGAGTGCGATGCAAGAAACTACAATAAAACCACACTAAGCGAGCTCACTCTCTTCAAGAACTCAAAGCGCAAACACAGATTAAATACCTAGTACTGAATTATTAAGCATATTTAAGTCACTTTTATAAAATAACTAGCTGACCCGGCAAACGTTGTTTTGCCATATAAAGTATAATTCACGCGATAGTTTTATAAGTAATAAAATATTGCCTATATTATAGCCTGTACATCATTTTGTTCTATTGTCAATAGTTTTTGCAGCGCACGCAAAAATAGGTTTTCGATTTTACACATTGTGTTACAAAATAGCAATTTTATTACGGATCCCTAATTTTGAAAAAAAAAAACATAGCCTATAGCCTTCCTCGATAAATGGACTACCCAACACTGAAAGAATCATTCAAATCGGACCAGTAGTACCAGAGATTAGCGCGTTCAAACAAACAAACAAACACTGCAGCTTTATAATATTAGTATAGATAAATATTTGTACAGTTCAAGTTCAGTTGTTCAATAAATTATTTATTGAAGTCAAAGACAGGCAGATCCCTAACAGCGCCATTAGCGCCAACACAATCAAAGTATCTGGGTTTAGTAAAAAAAACAGACTGTACTTTTATATAGAGACATCGAAAATCAGAAACAAAATAGTTATTACAGAGCAGTGTGTAATGAAACTGCAAACCGTACTGACGCAACAGGACTTCCCTTTAAGTTCGCAGAACCTGTGTTAGGGAAGACCGCTCTTTCCAACGGATAAGAATGCTTACACATTTAACAGAAACATAAATTATACTTAAATAAACCAAATCTTAAGCATAAAATATAGAAACTAAAATTGTTTTCAATATTGAAGGTAGATTAATATTTGCGTGGCTCACACTAAACTTGTAAATAATATACCTACATAAAAACACTTGTCATCGTCTCAAGAATGTGCGACCACTATAACTATGAACTAAGGTAATTTGTAGTTTTACGAATATTTATTTAATAGTAAAATGTTCAAAGTACGATATTTAACATAGTAGATTCTTAATCTTTTTATGGAATAGGAGGACAAACGAGCGTACGGGTCACCTGCTGTTAAGTGATCACCGCCGCCCATACTCTCTTGCAACACCAGAGGAATCACAGGAGCGTTGCCGGCCTTTAAGGAAGGTGTACGCGCTTTTTTTGAAGGTATCCATGTCGTATCGTCCCGGAAACACCGCACAAGGAAGTTCATTCCACAGCTTTGTAGTACGTGGAAGAAAGCTCCTTGTAAACCGCACTGTGGAGGACCACCACACATCCAGATGGTGAGGATGATATCCTAACTTATGGCGTGTCGTGCGAAGGTGGGATTCGGCGGCAGGAATTAGGTAAAACAGCTCTTCGGAACACTCCCCGTGATAAATGAACAAAATATATATAATACGAAATGCCAAAACATTGACTTCTTTTAAGGCGAGCCTTCAAAGGCACATACTCAATAATTATGAAATGTTTCAATAACATATGTAGGTTGTTTTATGTCTTATCTGTTTGCCTAACATTGAATTGCATTCTGTACCCACCATAATCATTGTTTTACTTTACTTTGTAAAATATTAATTTCTCATGTAAGTGACAATAGGTCTTAATGAGAATAAAGTTATTTAAACCTAAATGCGGTAGAAGACACACAATGAAGCGACGTCACTACGCAACGCCAAGTGATCCAGCCGTTCACAGAGCACTGGGTCCCCGACTCTATACTAATCATGAAGCAATTCAAAATATGTCCTATGAAGATACAGAAAAATTACTAAAAGTATTAAAATAAACACTATCTATATTTTGTTTGTATTAGCTAGTATTCGTTAAATAGAAGACATTGTTTACTTATATACTTAACCTGTAGATTAATTAACACCTTTTTACTTAATTAAGTTCCTCTTTAATGTGATTATTTAGTTTTAATATCAGCTCTTTACGCCTGAAACACAGGATTGCCTAGTTCAGGCACAGTGTTTTTAAGTAAGACTTGTATTCTTATTTTATAATTTTTTTTATAAATAAATTGAAATTGAATTGGAATAAATGGAGTTTTTTTTAGATTTTATATATATTGAATATCTCAAGAGTACTTACCTCCCCGGCCTGTACAGTTTGCTGTCTATGATATTGTCGATCATGCCCGCAGTGTTCCCAATCTTAAAACTGCCCGGTTTTATACCGCCAACCGTTGCCGGCCCAATTATGTTCACCTAAAAGAAATAGTTTTAAAGTGAAACTTCTTTAAATACTAATTAAAGGGTTAAATTTTAACAAGGATTAAACTCAATAATTCTAATATTAGTGACATAAATGTGGGACATTTTTGTCCAAGAAGTGGGCGAAAGCTATTGTGACCGCTTGTGAGAGAGTGAGAAAGGGACAAAGTAGCATGAAGCGAGAGTGAGAGTAGATAGATTCAAATTCAAATATTTTTATTCAAAATAGGATGTGAAAAAAAAACTACAACCCATTCCAAAATGAATGCCTCAGGCCTGAGAAGAATGGGCGCAACAAACTCAGCGGGCTTTTTTTTTTCATCAAAAATATGTTTTACAATTAAAGAAACATTTACAAAGTAACATTGTACAATTAAACTTATTATTTAATAGCCTGAGGGCGGTCGCTCCATTCCCAATCTGTGGTATCATTAAGTCATTTATGTTATAGTAACCTTTACCACACAAACGTTTTTTAACAATTCTTTTGAATAACGTAATACTTTTGTTTTGAACATTTTCTGGGATCTTGTTGTAATAGCATATACATCTCCCCACAAAAGACTTACTAACTCGACTTAGCCGAGTAGTAGGCATCATCAGTTTATGTCTGTTCTGGGTGTTAACATTATGGTTATGACAGTTTCTGGCAAATTCACTTATGTGCCTATGAACATACATTACATTATCAAGAATATATTGAGAAGCAACAGTAAAGATGTTAATTTCTTTGAACTTTGCTCTCAATGATTCTCTATTTATTCCTTTGAAGATTAGGATATTTTAATATTTACAAATAACATGTGATCATATAATATAAACTAAATATATTTTAATAATTCACATAAATTATTTTTAATAATAATAAACTTCAAATTATTTTTAATTTTCAGATAAGACCGACATTTAAAAGTAAGTTTGCTAAAGTAGTTACACTTCTGACAATTGTACTTTTTTCAAATCAATTCTAAATATTTTATTGTAAATAAATAAGTTTAAAAAAAAAATTAGCAGAAAGAATACAGATAAAACAAATATTAGTATAACTATTCACCAGTGGGAGGCTCCTTTGCACAGGATGCCGGCTCGATTATGTGTACCACAACGGCGCCTATTACTGCCGTGAAGCAGTAATGTATAAGCATTAATGTGTTACGATCTGTAGGGCGCCGTAGCTAGTGAAATTACTTGTTATTAAGTCTCAAGGTTACGAGCACAATTGTAATTTCACTGAGAATATTTGAATCCTGAGCGGTACTGCATTGTAATGGGCAGTGCGTATCAATTACTGAAAAACTGAGCTGGACTTTCTGCGCATCTCATCCCTTACTGACATAAAAAATTTTATGTCCCTAGGAGTTACTTAGAAAATGGCCCTTCACAGATCAACTGTTTAGTATGTCTATTCAGAACATAAGGAATATAAGAATTATTATTAACTCACTCCTCTGATATCGGCTAATTTGATAATTTTCCTGGTCATGTTCTCTGGTATACCCTCGGCAATAATAACAATCGTGTGTATTTGTGGGTGTTGCATGGCCTGAAACACAAAATGAAAACAAAAATACATCCACGCTTTTATACAACTCATTTATTCAATCATTTCAGCCGGAGGACATCCACTGCTGGACAAAGGCCTACAAAAAAATCTATACTAATATTATAAAGCTGCAGTGTTTGTTTGATTGTTTGAACGCGCTAATCTCTGGTACTACTGGTCCGATTTGAATGATTCTCTCAGTGTTGGGTAGTCCATTTATCGAGGAAGGCTATAGGCTATGTTTTTTTTTTCAAAATTAGGGATCCGTAATAAAATTGCTATTTTGTAACACAAGGTGTAAAATCGAAAACCTATTTTTGCGTGCGCTGCAAAAACTATTGACAATAGAACAAAATGATGTACAGGCTATAATATAGGCAATATTTTATTACTTATAAAACTGTCGCGTGAATTATACTTTATATGGCAAAACAACGTTTGCCGGGTCAGCTAGTATATTGACTAAAGCCGAATGGTTAGTGACAATCCTTACGGGGAATATAGAAGCTCACTCAATTAATTAGTGGAATATAGAGTTGCACTTAATTAATTTATTAAATAGTAACTGAGCGATCAAAGTGAACATTCAGTGCGAACTGTATTCGATATCATTCGAGAATAATACTTATGTGGAATATAGAGTTCGACTTAATTAATTAATTGATTAAATAGTAACTGAGCGATCAAAGTGAACATTCAGTGCGATTCAACTATAAGTGTGTTTTTAGTAAATTTATTTAAGTAGGCGTTACTTTGCGGATAACCATAATTATCCAAATGTTTTGAGTTTCCTTTAGTGTTAATTCCGCCAATATTTATCTTTTACACAATTCGACACGTGTTTCGCCTCAACACGAGGCATCCTCAGGTAATGTTGGCTCGCCAAAATCTGGCACGAGACTGAATCAAATGAGCCGGCAACCGCTCCTTTATACCCCCGTCCCATGAAATGACGCGCTGTGATTGGTCGGCTGTTGTGACGTATTACCCCCGGAAGAGATACGTAACATTTGGGATCAAATTCAAAACCTTTGTGTTATTTTTAGTAATAATTTAATGCCAGAATTATTCTCGACTTTTCCGAACCCTGTTAGTCACGATTAGTGATGGGCCGAACATGGGTTTCATCGAATACGAACATTCGGCCGAATATTCGGTAAAACTTTAACCGAACCGATTCGGTCGGACATTTTGAATTATCTTAAATAATTATATGAAATGTCATATGTGACTTATATCTCAGTAGACTATAATTAAGTTCCTAACTCTTAATGTGTAGATTAAGTGATTGATCTCTTAAATTACAACCTGAAAAGTGCAAACAAATTACTTAGTTTCTTTATAAAGAACTATATTGGTTGAATAGGATAGCTTTAAAAGTTTAATATCAATAAATATATTTTGCGACTCTATGCTGAGTAGAAACTAGAAAAAAATATCATTCATAATCTACTAAGGTGTTGTGATTTGATTAAGCTATTCTAAGACTGATCGAAATAAATATCTTGTTTATTTTCCTTCAATTAAGACCTGATTATAATAAATTATTCTAAAGAGTTTACACAGCAGCCTAATCCCAAAACAGCTAGATTACAGATACCTATATTTTGGATTAAGCTATTATCTTTTTATTCAACCTACTTTAATTGAAAATAAAGCTTCAGTGACGACAAAAACAGAAAACTATACTCTAAAATACTTACCTCATTACACTGTACACTCAAATCATGATAATACACGGGTCAATAACAGTAAAAACTTTGAGTATCACTTTGCCGAATATTAGGTGATTAAGCCGAATATTCGGCCGAATACCGAATATAAAACGAATATTCGGCCCATCTCTAGTCACGATGCTTAGCAGTAATAAATATAATAAAATCTTATGTGGCATAAGTGGTATTTGTCGTTAATTTACATCAGGTTACATTGTTTGTTTTCACCGTAGTACTTATTCGCTTAATGAATAATTAAAAATAATATACCTGCATTGTGCTGTCAAAAGCGGACCTCAACGATGCAAAGTTGACAAGCACTGTCGCCTCTTGGTATTTTCGCATTGCCACATCCATGTCACTGAACACTGAAATATTCATTTATAAGTACATGATATTATGGTTTAAGATATGAGTTTTAAAGTTAAACAGACCGAAAGTTGTATCGCGCCAGAACAAACCGATAGCGGGCGGGCGAGGCGAGGCGTGAGCGAGATAGTTGTATTTTTTTTTATGAAAATGTATGACCGACGTCAAACAGAGAGTGAATGCGAGACGCGGTACTTCATTTTCGCTTGTCAGCTTGAGACTTCATTTGCCCAGTAATTTCACTAGCTACGGCTCTCTTCAGACCGAAATACAATATATTTTTTTTTATGCCAATACGGAACGAGACGAGCAGAACGTTCAATTGATGGTAATTAATTACACCCTGCCCATTACAATGCAGTGCCTTTCAGGATTCTTGAAAAACCCAAAAACTGAGCGGCACTACAATTGCGCTCGTCACCTTGAGACATAAGATGTTAAATCTCATTTGCCCAGTAATTACACTAGCTACGGCGCCCTTCAGACCGAAACACAGTAATGCTTACACATTACTGCTTCACGGCAGAAATAGGCGCCGTTGTGGTACCCATAATCTAGCCGGCATCCTGTGCAAAGGAGCCTCCCACTGGTGAAATAATGCTGACACATTACTACTTCTCGCGAGAGAAACCCCTAAAATAGCCGGCATCCTGTACAAAGGACCCCGGCACTGGTATTGAAAATAATGCATGCGTTGTATAGGGACTCAGAAATTAAAATAAATATTTAGCAATTAATTAGGTTTGTTTATATTTTCCTTTGGAGCATTTTGCTTAAAACTATTAATAATAAATAAAAAAAAACTTTATTTTATTTTGATAACCGAAGCAATACGAGGGCGGTTGTAGTTTGAAATTAAAAAGTGAAATTACTGGGCAAATGAGATCTCACATTTTATGTCTCAATGTGGCGAACACAATATTCAAATTCAAAATGTTTGGGTTTTTCAAGAATCCTGAGCGGCACTGCATTGTAATGGGCAGGGCGTATCAATGACTATCAGCTGAAAGTCATGCTTGTCTCGTCCCTTATTACCATAAAAAAAATTCAAATAACCCTTAACTAACTGTACGTATCTTTCAACCCTGCTGATAAGACCGTGTGGCCTAATGGATAAGGCGTCGGACTTCGGATCCGAAGATTGCAGGTTCGAGTCCTGTCACGGTCGACAGAACTATTTTATTTTTAAAATTTTCTATCATACTTTTTATCGACAGAAATATTTTATTTTGAAAAATTTCTATCTCACTTTTTATATTGAAACTAGCTGACCCAGCAAACGTTGTACCTATTGCCGATATTAAAATCGCGATACAAAAGTAACTGTTGATCGTAGATGGGTGAAAATTTGAAGTTGTACGTATTTTTTAATGCTGACTCATAATCAAACAAATTTAAAAAAAATGACATATAAAATTAAAAAAAAACATTTGGCGTGGGCCACCCTTAACATTTAGGGGGATGAAAAATAGATTTTGTCCGATTCTCAGACCTACCCAATATGCACTCAAAATTTCATGAGAATCGGTCAAGCCGATTCGAAGGAGTTAAACTACAAACACCGCGATATGAGAACTTTATATCTAATATATAAAATTCTCGTGTCAAGGTGTGCGGGGCGAGAGAGAGGTCGTGGGTTCGAATCCCACATCGTTCATAAAAATTTGTTTTTCAAATTTTATTTGAGTATCAATGTAAGATATTGAATCTGGGCAGAAATCAATAGTGCTCGTTTGGAAGATTAGGCTACTTATAAATTAATATCACAAGCATAGAAAGGGGGCCTTGAGGCTGATGAAACGCCTCTTCATCTACTCTGCGATTGCGGCCCACTAATGCATAAGCTTTGTTACCAGTGGGAGGCTCCTTTGCACAGAATGCCGGCTAAATCATGGGTACCAACCACAACGGCACCTATTTCTGCCATGAATCAGTAATGTCGTAGCTAGTGTAATTACTGAGCAAATGAGACTTAACATCTTATGTCTCAAGGTGACGCGCGCAGTTGTAGTGCCGCTCAGAATTTTAGGGGTTTTTCAAGAATCCTGAGCGGCACTGCATTGTAATGGGTAGGGAGTATCAATTTCCATAAGCTGAACGTCCTGCTCGTCTTGTCCCTTAATAGCATAGAAAAAAGCGTAACACCATCCTTGGTGACTACACCTTGATACCAGACGGTGTTTGTAATACTCGCTTCAAGAAGATATTGCGGTTCATAAACGCGACAGGGCTTGAGAACGAGCTATAAGAATGAGTGCCGAACACAATAGTCCAATTGTAGATAAATCGAAGCAAAAAGCAGAATAATTCTATAGCTGTCTTAAAAATTAATGGGAAAAAGAGCCAAACTCCTCCGAAGCGGCTTAACCGATTTATATTAAATCTTCAACATCTTTATATTTCATACCACTAAATGATAAGGGTGACCTAGCCCTTTTGTTTTTAATTTTTATGACATTTTTTTATTATGATTCAGCATTAAAAATACATTCAAACACAAATAAAATTTGAAAAACAAAATTTTATGAACGATGCGGGATTCGAACCCACGACCTCCGGCGTTCCGTGCCGGTGCTCTAAACCACTGAGCTAACCGTTCTGAATTTTATTTGTGTATTAATCCTAGGAGTGAGGGTTGTCACTTTAAAAACATAACAAATTGAATACATTCAAATTTTGTATCGCGATTTTTATAGTATTCTGTTCCATCCACAGACCCGAAATAGCGTTTAAAAATTGTAAAACGATAAATTTTCATGTATAGTTTAAAATTTTAATTTACTCGTATCTCACTTTTTTCTTTTTACACTTAACTAAATAATGTTAATAATGTTAAACTTACCAGGTATAAACACCTCCTTATTCCCGAAGTAGTACTTCTGTTTGTGGTCGGCTGTGAACGGGTATACTATAGCGACGACCGACGGCTCTGCTCGTCGAGAAATGTAGTCGAAATCCAGCATACCCTGTGAAAAATTTACACAGTCTTTAGAAATGCTAAATAACAGACACATAAAAAGGCATAAAAGGCATTTATTTTCTCAAAATTGATTCCTTTAGAATTATTTTTGATGATTTTCTAACTACTAGATACTACTACCGCTTCGGAAACAAATGACGCTCCAAAAAGTCTCCCAGCATTCTTTTTTTGCGCTCTTTTCAATAAAAATATTAAATATTGTACAGTCATTTCTATCGCTATAAAATAATCACAATCTAGTGCCAGGCTGTCCGATTATTACAACTCTTTAATCCTTAAAACAATTAAAGATCAAACACCTGGTCACCGAGAACTCTCCCCAAGGTCGTAGGTGACATCAGTTTTTTTTTTTATAACAATAAGTGACGAGACGAGCAGGACGTTCAGCTGATGGTTATTGATACGCCCTGCCCATTACAATGCAATCCAGCCAAATTCTGATCGGCACTACAACTGCATTCATCACCTTGAGACATAAGATATTAAGTCACATTTGCCCAGTAATTACACTAGGTATGGTGCCCTTTAAACCGAAACACAATAATGCTTACACATTACTGCTTCAACAGAAAAAGGCGTCGTTGTGGTGCTCATAATCTAGCCGGCATCCTGTACAACGGACCCTCCCATGGTAAATGACCTTAGTCGCCTCTCAAGGGTGTCGGCCCTTGGGCCTGGGACTTCCCAATTTATTTTATGCCCCGGGGAAGCACAGCGAAAATACAGGTGTGATAAACTACCTTGAGGAGTTAGGATTTCAAGATTAGCAGTCCACCCACCAGGCAAAATAGGTGTGATTAGAAAGTAGCCTGTCGACTTCAGCAGCAAAAACACATTTAACCAGTTGGAGGCTCTTTGCACAGGATGTCCTACTCCTGCCGTGAAGCAGTAATGTGTAAGCATTACTGTAATTCGGTCTGAAGTTCGCCGTAGCTAGTGGAATTACTGGGCAAATGAGACTTAACATGAATTCGTTCAAGAAGAAGTTCAGAATTTTTGGGGTTTTTCAATAATACTGAGCGACACTGCATTGTAATGGGCAGGGCGTATCAATTACCATCAGCTGAACGCCTTGCTCGTCTCGACCCTTATTTTGATATTGTCCTCACCTGTACAGCTCTGTTCTGCATCCCCCAGACGATAGCCTTCGTCCTATCCGTGAACAGAGGTCTGGCTGTAGATATCTGCTGGCCCAAGTCCATCCTTGTGCTGGCTTGGGAGCAGACCAGGTCTAACAGAGAGTTTGTCAACTCTGGCAGTTCCACCTTTAGCTCCGGCTAAAATATAAAAAAAATTTGAAAATGTTTTGCAAATTAGTTTATACTTAGAGCATTGACATTCTATACACATATAAGGACATATCAGGGGGGTGCAACTTCCCTTCATTGGCACATGAAAAAAAATTGCATTGAAAGTGCTGCCACCTATTCTATTAGGTACTTCACCATATGGCGATAATTTAACATACATGATAGATTGATTAGATGGAGCTAGTGATAGCAAAAAACTCACTTAATTTACTTATTAAAACAAGACTCGACTATCGTTTTGAAATCATTGAATGCCTCTCCTTATTGAAAGTTGACTGCTGAACTCAATAAACGAATAATAATTTCCACCCACACAAAACAAACATCAATATTCAATATGCATTCAATACGGTCTACAACAATAGTAAAAACTATAAACATAATTAGCGCCATCTAGCGACGGTACTCTAAGAACGTAAAAATAACGCAGCGCCATCTCTTGGCCTGGGTAGTGAGTACACTGATTTTACAAAATAAAAACATTAGTTTGAACATCTATCTCTAGTATATAGTGTATTATCTATGGACATATCATTCGCAGTCTGATAGCGGAACGGCAAAAGTGTGTATAAAGACAATATTAGCACACTTTTCGTGTCGAGTCGTGTGTCAACTGTCACTGTCCGAATCGAACCTGAACTGAATAAATTTTTTACATTGCTGATTATTGACCAATAATATTGTAACCAACTGTAGTAAATGCAACGGCAATGTATGGTGTAATTTATGGCATGTTCCATATTTCAGCCTTGTTTTTATGCGACGTGATTTGTATATATGTATAGAACATCATTGACTTAGAGATTGTTTGAAAATCACGCGAAGTTTTTAGTGAATTTAAAAAATTTTGACATTCATAAGTGTCATTTCCTTGATTTCTTTTTTTAGTTTATTGGCCAATACAGAATAAATACATAACATTTTTATGAAATAAGTACCACGAAAACCTCACGGATTTATCTGGGTACCTTAGAGCCATTCATTTTTAATTTTCAGTTTATTTTTAAAACCTATTCTATACCAACCTATATAAGTATCTTTTAAAGCTTTTCGTGGTATTTATGTACATTTCTTGTAGCTCTTTGGGCAGTTCGTTAGTATAATCTACATCTACATGAATAAGTGATTTTGATTTGATTTAATATATATACTGCCGGCTTACCCCTGGTTTTGGCTTCGGCAGCTGTTTGGGCGCGTAGTCCAGTTGGTGATCGGCTGGGATGGGATGCTGTCCCAATGCCAACCCCACTATGGCGGTCATATTCGCTTCGGGACCAAACACGTACATCGGGATACGCAGCCGATGCCCTACTTCTCGCATCTGGCTGTAAGCACATGTACAAATTTAATTTGTTTCTAAATTTGACACACATCTAATGCTCTCAGTCTAAGAAACGTTACCTCTAACTCAAACGTCTGTATAGCATGTCTTACAAAAATAATGTTCCTGTTATTCACACCGCTCGTATGTTGAATCTAAAGTGCATCATAAAGGCGTGTGCACACTCATCGCGAGCCCCTCGGCGAACAAATATAACTCCTGTTACTCACACCGCTCGAATGTCCCACCTCAAGTGTATCATACAGGCGTGTGCACACTCACGCAAGCCCTTCTGATACTCTGGCCCCTCGTCGATCAAATATAACTCCTGTTACTCACACCGCTCGTATGTCCCACCTAAAGTGTATCATAAAGGCGTGTGCACACTCACGCAAGCCCTCCTGATACTCTGGCCCCTCGTCGAACAAATATAATCCCTGTTACTCACACCGCTCGTATGTCTCACCTAAAGTTTGTCATATAGGCGTGTGCAGACTCACCGTAAGCCCTCCTGACAGTTGGGCCCCTCGTCTATATACTCCTGTTACTCACACCACTCGTATGTCCCACCTAAAGTGTATCATAAAGGCGTGTGCACACACCGTAAGCACTCCTAACAGTTGGGCCCCTCGTCTAACAAATATACTCCAGTTACTCACACCGCTCGTATGTCCCACCTAAAGTGCATCATAAAGGCGTGTGCACACTCACCGTAATCCCTCCTGATAGTTGGGCCCCCCTCGCCTCACGAATATAGTGACGTTGTACTGTTTTAGCGCGTCCTTGTACGTCTCAATAGCAGTGATGATCCCGCGGAACGTGTCCGCCACGTTCGTGAAGTTCGCGATACCACCCCCAATTATCAACACCTACAATTTTCAAAGTCAAAGTTATATTTAAATTATTTTCATTGAGGGGGCAAAAGTTTATAACTTTAAGAGCCGACTTCACCATTGAAGTTAAACGAGATTACAGCACTTTAGAACTAAGCTTACGCCTGTAAATTACGTCTGTCAATATATCAATGATTGCACGTTTCATACAATCGAGTGAATCGCTTCTTCTAAGAGATTTCTGCTAGGCTCGAGTCAGGAGATATTGTTTTAGTCACAGTCTACTTTTATCGTGGTCATAATGCGCGGTTCTTGAACGCATTATGGCGGGCTAATGATATCTGAGTATATAAAATATTTATTTATTTATTTAAAACATTATAAAATCCACAGAACTTAAATTAGGTTATAATAATACTATTTTGTAGGACTTACATCTAATAACGGAATACAATATTTATAATAAGACATGATATTTGTGCGTGTGTGGTTTGGTGAGAGAGTGTGTGTGTGCATGTGTGTGTGTGTGCGTGTATTAATATATTAACCTTTCCATTTGGATGTTTATCCCTGCACATGAGGCTGAAGATAGTCTTGGCGTAGTCCGCGGTCTGGCTCTCGGTGGGGGCGCCGGAGTATTCACCGTAGTTAGCGAGCTCAGCAGAGCCCCCCAGGGCACACACTGTGTCTGTGTACACTACGGATGCCCCCCCACCGGCGACCATCGTCCAAATACGACCAGATTTGTTCAGGACTGTGAGCTGAAACATAAGTTTAAATAAAACACTTTAAGGAGCTGTTAATTTTAATGACAATAAGGAACGAGACTAGCAGGACGTTAAGTTTATACGCCCTGCCGATTACAATGCAGTTCCACTCGGGATTCTTGAAAACCCAATAATTCTGAGTGGCACTCAACTCTCTCATTTGCCCAGTAATTTCACTAGCTTTACACAGTTAGCACATTACTTGTTTCATGGCAGAAATAGGCGCCGTTGTGTTATCCATAATCTAGCTGGCTTCCTGCAAAGGCTCCTCCCACTAGTAAAACTGTGGGAGGTGAGACTGTGGTCTGTCTTACACTGGGGAAACCAAACACAATATCTCAAGCCAACTTAAAGAACAAATTGCGGATGAAATATAAAAGTTTTGGTAAAAGAGAATAGATTTCTCTCAAAATTTAATTGATCTAATAGTTTTGGACTTATCAACAATACCATTTAGAATTGCTTGCTAGATTGTCGGCTAGATTATGGGTACTACAACGGCGACTTTTTCTGCCATGAAGCAGTAATGTGTAAGCATTAATGTGTTTCGGTGGTAAGTGCTCCGAAGCTAGTGAAATTACTGGACAAATGAGACTTCATGGCTTATGTCTCATGATTAGTGACAAGTACAATTTTAGTGCCGCTCAGAATTTTTGTGTTTTTCAATTGTAATGAGCAGGGCGTATATATTACCATCAGCTGAACGTTCTGCTCGTCTCTTATTACCATAAAAAAAAAGATTAAACAAACCTTCAAGCTGGCTCCGCTCTTCGCGTCCAAGTCGGCGATGTGAGCTTCTTCGGGGTACGCGTCGCGTCCAAAAGGGGGTGGGAACTCGATACTCCCCCAGTGCTTGGCACAGATGAAGTCTGCAGTCTGGTCCAACTTCGCGGCCAAGTCCAGAAGGTATATCCTCTCGTTCGTGACAACGATTGGGTTTATCTCCATATACGTGAAATACAACTCCACGAATACTTTGTACAGCGAGAGAATGAAAGTCGTTAAGATTCTGAAATTAAAAGAAGACTAGTTTAAGGGCTATATTTTATCGGGACACCGTATAAACCCGAGTGTGTTCTCTTGCAACCAACCAACCAGAGGAAACATAGATGCGATGCCGGCCATTAAAGATTTTGAACATACCCATGTCGTATCATCCCGGAAACGCACAAGGAACTGTCATACGTGGTAGGGATGAGGGCTAAGAATACGCACATATCTACAAATTTGTACGGAATCCTCGGTGGATGAGTTGAAACTTGATACTTTATAGCGCAATATGAGACAGTGATCAATGCGGTAGAATTCGATGAAGCGAGGACTCTGTTTGATATTGGCGGGAAGTTATACATGATTCTATAGCAAAACATTTCGTAAGGCTGTATGTGATTGTCATTCTCGGTATAGACCTCTTATGGATTATACGACCATCATTGGTTCTATCCGTTTTTATTACCATTTTGTGTTTTAAAACTACATCAATCTCTATATTCCGTTTCCGTAGAAATAGCTTTCAATTGAATAATATGCCAAGATTCTGTATTCATAAAACTAACTTCATAAATTCAGTATTATAAAAAATAATACCTTTTAGTGGTTGGGGACTTAATATTCTTCAATAGATTTACTTCAATGTCTTCACCCGTTGGGAATGTGTCCACCGGAACCTAAAAAAAATAATAAAATTTTGATAAGTTATGTAAATACTTAACTTGAGCCTTCGACAAAGTTGATCACAACATATAGCCTCGTAAAGTGGAACAGTGTGGTATAAAAGGAATTACTACAGTAAGTTTTAATATATATAATCATAAGCATATGGAATCCAATAAGTTTTAAAACATTCATTGATTGATGAATCTGCCGAGTCAGTTAAATATCCCACTGGGATACCTAAGGGATCAACTCCGGGTCCCCTTTTGTTCCAACTGTTAAAAATGTTAATGACACGTCAGACAGTTTGCAGGCTCGACATAAGGTTGACGATGCACTCTTCGCCATCTGAATATTTCTCCACGCTGTGCTCTTCAAGAAATTTTCTCCAAAGTCAAAGTCAAGTCAAAAATATTTTATTAACATAAAATCAAAAGATTGCTCGTCAACGTCAATCACAAAAAATACAATTCAGAGGCATACATATTAATTACACAAAAGTTTAAGCATATACATACATATTTTTAAAATAATACAATCCATTCAAACAATATTTTCATATTGAACCATTTTGAAACTCCTAACAAAGCATTTCTTATTTCATCACACTGATCTTGCTGACGTTTGATTCTAAATAATAAAGATGTATCATCGGCAAACAAGACTATATGTTACTTGTTATTTATAAAATATCATATCATCAAAACCCCTTGGATCCACGTTGATATGAGATATATTAAAGGCAGTTCTTAGATTCGTATTTGTTGCAAGATAGTTTTGTTTCAGCCTAATCGAAAATCTGAGCAATTGCTAGAGATGTTTTTTTTTTCAGCAAACTGTACTTACGTCAAGTCTGACAGCCAGAGCATCAACATCACCAACATCCACGCCACCCTGATGATGGAACATAATGGTGTCCGACCGCCGGCCCGACTGAATGCACAGATACATCTCCTCATTCTGAAAATGGTACGAAAAGTGACAAATGCTCATGTTACGCAGCTAGCAGTTAAGGAGAGGACATATACTAAGACATACTTATACTTGTTTACGGCCTTCATTGTTAAGTCTTGTAAGAATTAGATCTGCTTATCAGGCTAGTGGCAATATCAGTGGAGGCTTGTTTGCTCTGCATAGAAATGAACAGTTGCAGACAACTGCGAACACTCACTAGTTTCTTCTCTGGCAAATGCTGGCTGAAAGGGCACTAAGCAAAATCTATTCTGTGCAGATTGTACCGCTATTAAAGATACCAAACTCATCTTCCTGGAGTGTGAGGTCATTGGTATGCCCTTTAGTCATCGTGATCATTGCCGTACAAGAAACAACTAGACTCACAAACAAAGATGGTCTGAAGCAAAACTCTGCCTACGCGTTTAGTTCATTTGTGTTTCGAACACGCTTTGAATACTACGCCACGCAATGACAAATTGTTCAGTGAAACACAGTCAAAATAACAGCATATCCAAACTTAAAAAGGATGTAGTATCGAATTTCAGGTAAGTTCCCCTTTAAATTAACTAAATTGTGTAATTAACGTTATAATCATTTGCTGAATAATTACATTTCTGAACAATAGAGCCATAAGATATCACAATTCATAATTACATTTACTTAACTTACTAATTAGTGTGTTAGAAATGTTATTTTATAAAATTATCACAATAATTAGAAATAACTATAATAGCATATAATATAATCTGAAATCATTAGTTAATTTATTTTATGTATTTTAGTTGGCACTACAGCAGTGCTAACTAACAGTTGGTAGCATCATCACGGTAGATCGTGCCTATGGGCGCAAATCGCCACCTACCGTCAATTGTTTGCAACTATTGATATTTATGTTTTAGTTTATCGTTAAAATGAATATATTATTATTGATATATCTGAAATATATAAGATTTAAATACAAATAGCTATTTGTAAACATAAAACTGTTATTTATAAAGGTCTAACTAATTTAATAGACACTGTTTTGACTGTTTGAATTGTTTGATTATGATATGTTCTATTTATTGTTAAAATACTTAATTGAAGTTAATGTTCAAATTAATTTGTATTAGAATTAATATCGTTATTCTGTATCAAACTTTATTATTTTATGCATTAAGTCTTTCTTAATTATATTTCGAAACTTGCTTGCAGCGCCATCTTCTTACTTCGTAATGTTTGTTCAAATTAAATGAACAAACTATTATATAAATCATTTGAAGTTATACAAATTCACTAATACATTTATTGAGCTGTATTTACGAATTATTTTACAACACCTAATTGTATTTGTGTTTTAAAAGAAGTTGTATCTACTCTGTTTCATCTATTGTACGGAAGCTATAAAAGCGGTTGTTTCATGTAAAGACGGTTCATATCTATACCAGCAGTTGTGCTTCAATAAACTGAGAAATTATTAGTGTTGTATTTCTTCATGGTGGAACCTGGTCAAGGAAACCCTGGCGTAACGCCGACATGCCCTATATAAGCCTGAGCGCTAAGTTCGAGTATGCATTACTTATTATCAATTGTCTGGGGACACTATGCCCTTATTCTCAGTGATTGTTGGAATTCTAAGTAGAAACTTTAAAATACAGATAAAATCGTTTTATTATATGCGTTCAAATTACCAACACCTTCTACAATCTTTTGCCGCTTAAAACCCTTTCGCGGTGGAAAGCCGGCTTTAAATAAAAACACGAAACTCTACCAGTGGGGAGGCTCCTTTGCACAGGAAGCCGGCTAGATTATGAGTACCACAACGGTGCTTATTTCTGCCGTGAAGCAGTAATGTGTAAGCATTACTGTGTTTCGGTCTGAAGGGCGCCATAGCTAGTGGGTTTATTAGGCAAATGAGACTTAATATCTTATGTCTCAAGGTGACGAGCGCAATTGTAGTGCCGCTCCTAATTTTTGGGTTTTTCTAGAATCCTGAGCGGCACTGCACTGTAATGTTATTAATATTTTCATAAAAAAAACACCTTCTACAATCATTTCCCGCTCAAAACCCTTTAGCGGCGGAAAGCCGGCTTTAAATAAAAACACGACACTTACCGCTGAGTGTTTGACAAACGGCTCCACAACGAACCGCCGCAGCTTGCCGCTGGCTGAGCCCACTTTCTGTTCTTTGCCCGTGTGCTCGCTCAGCCATTTTCTGACTTCCGATGCGTTTTTGTTCACCCCAACCAAGCCGAGTTTGCCCCGACGTTTTATCAATTGATCCGGCTTCACGACTAGTTGCTGAAATGATAGAAGTATACGTGAATAGAAGAAAAATGTGTGTGTGTACTTACTTATGCACGCAAGAAGTTATACATCTTTCTTGCCTAACGAGGCAAAAATCATTAGAATGATTTATTCCTCGTGCTATTCTATGTTTTTAGAAAGAACAATTTTGTAGAAGATTGCTTTGACAATTAAATTATTGAATAATAATGAATACGGCTGTACGGGCTTCAACCCTTTGCCTGAAACCAAAAAAAAAATAACGAATGACGCAAACGTCAGAAAATTTTAGGCGCGCATCTCCAAATGTCACTCTCATCATTTTTTCATAACGCGCCTAAAGCAGTATAACTTCAAAAAGAAGTATTTCTATTATTTTGAAACGGATGAATAGTATTTACACGCAAATACAAAAGATATAAAATAAAAATAAACTTAAGATATATATAAACAAGCAAAAAAAGAAAAAGATAACATTTTCTTTCATTAACGCGAGTGTTACACATTTAAATAAAACACTTCTAAAGGATTAAAACACGTGTAATTGTAACGGTTTTACATTAGGTGTTTGCGTAAAAGATACATTTTTATTTTAGTTAACCCGCGACGTTTCCTTTTATTTAAAAAGAAATAGACTGAAACATTTCTACTGTGACGTCACGCTAAATATTTAGATATAAAAAGCAAAACTTTTTAATGGTGGCAAACTAAAAGTAATGTGGCATAAAATATGATTATATTAATATTATAAACATACATACATATTACGTACTCTGTGAACGGCTGGATCACTTGGCGTTGCGTAGAGACGTCGCTTCATTGTGCGTCTTCTACCGCATTTATCACGGGGAGTGTTCCGAGGAGCTGTTTAACCTGATTCCTGCCGCCGAATTCCACCTTCGCACGACACGCCACAAGTTAGGATATCATCCCCACCATCTGGATGTGTGGCGGTCCTCCACAGTGCGGTATTCAAGGAGCTTTCTTCCACGTACTACAAAGCTGTGGAATCAACTTCCTTGTGCGGTGTTTCCGGGACGATACAACATTGGTACCTTCAAAAAAGCGCGTACACCGTCCTTAAAGGCCGGCAACGCTCCTGTGATACCTCTGGTGTTGCAAGAGATTGTGGGCGGCGGTGATCACTTAACAACAGGTGACCCGTACGCTCGTTTATCCTCCTATTCCAAAAAAAAAATACTTAAGTAAACTAATATAAATTTAAATTATTTAGTGTATCCATCTGATTTATATGACCATAATATGTTTGTAATTGTATACTCAGTGGCCACATGTAAATAAATAGGAATAAATATTGATAAGGGCTATATCTCACCGGGACACCATGGTGGCGCAACCAGTCGCCGCTACCATGGTGTGCTACCTGCGTGGTTGACTACAGAGGTATTGTGTCTTACTCACTCGGCCGCCATTCCGGCCGCCAGTAACGCTCTCAACTCATTGCGATGTGAGCTTACGATGGATAATATCGATATTCAAACTAGACCATCAAAATAAAATGGTAAGGCTAAACAATGATGATCCCATCAATGTTTTTATTTTTTATCTTAAACTTTCTTTACCTACTTACATACAGCAGTTGTGCTATCTCTTCGAGGTCCATTTAGATACTGTCTCAGTGTCACATCTTGACTGTTGTTTCTCAATATATTCTTGATAATGTAATGTATGTTCATAGGCACATAAGTGAATTTGCCAGAAACTGTCATAACCGTAATGTTAACACCAGGAACAGACATAAGCTTATAATGCCTACTACTCGACTAAGTCGAGTTAACAAGTCTTTTGTGGGGCGATGTATATGCTTTTACAACAGGATACCAGAGAATGTTCAAAACAAAAGTATTACGTAATTCAAAAGAATTGTTAAAAAACGTTTGTATGGTAAAGGTTACTATAACATAAATGACTTTCTTAATGATACCACAGATTGGGAATGGAGTGACCGCCCTCAGGCTATTAAATAATAAGTTTAATTGTACAATGTTACTTTAATTGTAAAACATATTTTTGATGAAAAGAAAAGCCCGCTGAGTTTGTTGCGCCCATTCTTCTCAGGCCTGAGGCATTCATTTTGGAATGGGTGGTAGTTTTTTCACTTTCACTAAGTGATTTCACATCCTATTTTGAATAAAAATATTTGAATTTGAATTTGTGGTGTCGTGACTCTAGTGTCTAGTTTGGTAGCTTACGGACACCACGGTGGCGCGATTGGTTGCGCCGCTATGGTGACTTAGACTTTACTCAGACTTCACATATAATACTTATTAGAGTGTATGCTTAGCACTACTTTACTACTGTGCTACTACATTGAGCTTTTAACTAAATCCATTCAATTTCTCTTATAAGATATACACAGCACTAATATTGCACAATACGTCAGCTGTATAGCTACAGATATACTGCTTTAAGGATTTCGGTGACGCGAACCCAAAGGATTTTCCCATACCAAAAAAGTGCCCAACGCGGATAAGGAAGTTTTGACTTAAGGCGCGGTCATACCTCAATATCAACAAAAATTGGTTTCTTAGAGAGTCTATTACAACATAACGCAATGAAAATATGCCGACGCAAAAAATACAGTGCACAAAGAAGGATTTAATGATAATTTTTAACGGAATAGAATATTTATAAACAATTTGTAATATCCAATAAAAAATTTGGAAGTTGCTTCCCAAAAATAAACTTTGGAGTCAAATAACTCCGAATTTTAAGCGATAACAATATACTCTTTTTAAAGAATTGAATAGAATTAGTACTTTTCTAAAACTTAAACCGAACAATTTTTCTATTTATTATATAAATTTTGAATAAACAAAAGAAAACCAGTAAAATAAATGCCCATTTGCTTAGCTTAGCCACATGACCAACACAAATAATGTAGGGTTGGTTGTAGCGTTTACAATCCTAGTCAGCCTTAACATAACAATAGAACTTACCTCCTTCGTTAGCCAAGGGTTTTTCCCGAGCTCGTCCTCCCAGATTGTGCTGTGCTCGAAGACAGCGAACCGACACGGCACCAGACCAGTCCCGGGTGCTATGTGCCTGAAATAAACAATACGAGTACATTAATTATCATAGTGTTTAGTTTAAACATCATTAAGAAACAAGAAAGGACCGAGAATAGAACCCTGTGGAACACCTATTCCCACAGGTTTACCCGAAGACCGTTTGCCATTTAGATCGACTATCTGAACTGTTTCGCTTAAATATGATTTTAACAGATTAAGTCTTAGACGAACAGAGCGTGCGAGTTACCAGTGGGAGGCTTCTATGCAGAGGATACCGGATTATTGCTACCAAAACGGAGAATCTTTTTCTGCAGTAAAGCAGTAATGTTGTAATAATTATTGTGTTTCGGTCTGAAGTGCGCCGTATAATGTTCAGAATAAGTAATATATTGGTTATGTTTTTGCTAATTTACAATTTTTTATGTTTATTCGTTTGAAGGATAGGATATTTTAATATCTACATTTATCATGTTGCATTTTAATTTGCCACTCGTCATTTGAGAATTTAACATACTATTTCGCTATATTGTAGGGTTCACATCAATTATTTTTAAAAAGGCATTTATTTTCTCAAAATTGATTCCTTTAGGATTCTTTTTGATGTCATTTCTATTATACTAGATACTACTACCGCTTCGGAAACAAATGGCGCTCTGAGAGAGAAGAGGCGGCGTAAGAAACTCTTTAATAATTATAAACTTCAATTAATTTTTCATTTTCAGATAAGACCGACATTTAATAGTTAGTTTTAGTTTTTTTGTAGTTTTTTTTTAATTGTACTTTTTCTTATCAAATCAAAATATTTTATTGTAAATAAATAAATTTTAAACAAAATAATATTTAGCAGTAAGAATACAGATAAAACAAATATTAGTATAACTATTCACCAGTGGGAGGCTCCTTTGCACAAGTTGCCGGCTAGATTATGGGTACCACAACGGCGCCTATTTCTGCCGTGAAGCCGTTATGTGTAAGCATTATTGTGTTTCGCTCTGAAAGGCGCCGTAGCTAGTGAAATTACTGGGAAAATGAGACTTAACATCTTATGTCTCAAGGTGACGAGCGCAATTGTAGTGCCGCTCAGAATATTTGGGTTTTTTCAAGAATCCTGAGCGGCACTGCATTGTAACATCCTGGTCGTCTCGTCCCTTATTATCATAAAAAAAGAGAGAAAATCGTCTCTACTGGAGATACAAAGAAAGAGAAAAATGGTAAGCGAATATATTGTATATACACAGTGTACGGATAAGGTGAGGTACCGTCGATAAGTTTATCGGGACAGAAAATACAACGACAGTTACGATTTTTATCTCAAGTATGCCACAAAGGGGATAGACTGAATATTGGGAACGGCCGTAAGAACACAGCGATTTCACCAATACATGTTACAGATAATACAATATGTCAAATAGATGTCAAAACTGTCATTGATAAGTATGGAAAAAGTCAATATAGTCAAAAAGGCAATAAGTCAAATGTCAATGTTTCTATTACGATAAATGACAGCACTTGTACGCGATCAAGTTATTATATTGAGCTCCCGATTTTTTTATGGAATAGGTGGACAAAGGAGCGTACCTGTTGTTAAGTGATCACCGCCGCCCATAATCTCTTGCAACACCAGAGGAATCACGGGAGCGTTGCCGGCCTTTAAGGAAGGTGAACACGCTTTTTTTGAAGGTACCCATGTTGTATCGTCCCGGAAACACCGCACAAGGAAGTTCATTCCACAGCTTTGTAGTACGTGGAAGAAAGCTCCTTGAAAACCGCACTGTGGAGGACCGCCACACATCCATGTAGTGAGGATGATAACCTAACTTGTGGCGTGTCTTGCGAAGGTGGAATTCGGCGGCAGGAATCAGGTTAAACAGTTCTTCGGAACACTCCCCGTGATAAATGCGGTAGAAGACGCACAATGAAGCGACGTCTCTACGCAACATTCGGTGGTAAAACAAATTCAATGGTATAATCGGGGCTAAAATTCAGCGATCAGCATTTAAACGCGTTTAGGCTAAAACTGCGGTTAGTAGTTACTAAATAGGTCACAAGGGGGCTGCTGCAAATGATCGCTGTGTTGATATTATACCTTTTAGTAACAAAGACTGCAACACAGGAACTTTAAAATCAAGAAGATCACTAAAAACAGTCGTATCCTTCTTGAATTATCTCTTTTACATGGGCTTTGTCACGGTTATATAGACTGTCAGGAACTTACCACTAAAACTTTAAATTATTGTACACCAAAAAGACGCTTTAGGCACACATGCTTATTTCCTATTCCTCTGGTGTCCTCAAATTACGCACAACATTCTATAATAACTCGATTAAATAAAACCTATAAGTTTGGTTCGGTTGATATTTTCCACCTCAATAAACTCAAATTCAAAAATGAGATATTATTAGGAATATTAGTTGAAACACAATTTTATTAAGATTGTTCATTTCATGTTAGTTAGACCTATCTTTTCATAGTTTAAATCCTGTGTTTTTATCACATTAAGACGAATACACACACAAACACACACACACATGCGCACATGTATATATACATTCATGGTGTTATACTGTGTCGATTGCTTAAAATTCAGGCCTTTAAAATGTTAATCCCTTTTGGCTGTCAGATCACATTTATATGTATTAATTAAATATTTTTAAGAGCTGTGGATTATCTATAAATAAATAATTTGTTAATTTTTTGTGTTGTTTTTTATACAAAGTCATTTTTCTATATTTCTTTAGTTCATGCGTTTTATATTATTATAAATAGCTTTGCTTCTATCGGGCGTCCCTAGACGGCACTGTTATTTTTGAAGTGATAACTTCTTATAGGAGGGTAAACGGCTCCGTAACGTAACGCGTTACGGCGCCAGTCTGTCTGGCTTCCCTTTCTCTCGCGCATACGGCAGCGGTAGGCAGGCTCCTTCTCTCTCACTCTAACCAATTGTTACTTTTATAAATAATTGTACTAATAATGTACATACATAAAATTTAAGTAATAACCCACGGACTAATAAAAAAAGACGGACTCCGCGCCGTGATATTTGCAAGTGAAGCACCTTTATGCTAGGGTGTGTGTTACACAATTTTATCTCCCTTAAATAATCATATATCCACAAATACTTTAATAGTATTGTTTTTACACTTTTTCACAACGCACAAAGTCATTTTTAAAAAAATTTATTGCGACGCAAACTGATCTGTCACAGACGATGGCAAATCTCATAATGGCGGCGCGGATCGGCTTATATTAGTGTGAGTGTGTGGGGCCATGTATTTACACGTTTTTTTTACCGGCTTGTTTTGGTGCCTCACTGTTATGTAAGGTGACACGGAGTCCTTATTTTATTACTCGTCCGTGTAATAACCTAAGCTTTTCTCAAGTTAAACAATTTCAATATTAAATACTTCGACTTATATTTCAGTTATCACTTCTGTCGGGCGTCCGATACGCACAAGTTTTTTTTATGTTTTTCAAGAGTGACCTTCGCCAATACTTTTTCGAATCTGCAGTATAAATGAATGTGTCCAATCTACTTCGCGTAAGGTTAAGCACGTTAAGTAGTCCGTTCACTTTCGCTCTCCTTTCAGTGTCACCTCCATACTTTCCATCTGTTGTAAACTCCGCAAGTACAAAACAATCTATTAACTTCCGCAAAGAAAAACAGTACAAATACAGAAGGTCTATTACTTTATTGTGCATGACAAGCTACGTCTTACACTCGCGATTTGTATGTCACTTTGTGTTAGTGTGTATGCATTGCACAAAATAGACCTGTCTATCTAGACGTATAAATGATATTATTATACAATAATAGTGATCTAACTCAAACATTTTAAATAAATAATTAAATATTATAATTATTTTTTCACACATTACTGCCAAAATAGCTTGCACGGAAAGAAAATAAAGGAAGTTCATAATTTTTTTACCTCTAAGTCTTTTTTAGTTGTATTATTCTGTGTGGTTTGTGTTTATTATTAATAAAGTTTTCATTCATTCATTCATAATATCAGTGTTAGGAAAACACGTCCTAACGTTTGCTGAGAACTTTCCTTTTTGCGAATCGCGCTGCTTCCTCGTTTGTTATCATTCTAGTTATTAAATAATCCTTACATGTTTTAAAGCATTATTATCTCTTTCTTTATTGTTTTTTAACATTTGTATTGTTATTTTTTCTTTTCTTTATATAATGTTAATTATTCATATCTATTGTGGGTACTTGTAAAAAATTTCGTGGCAGTTTTTCGCAAATAAAAAATTATTATTATTATTATTTTCATCGTTTAGCTTCAAAAATAAATATAAGAGCTGCCGTACACGAACTGCTTGGCGTTGCGTGCAACAGTGGGGGCACCGCGATACGTACGAAACGCAACAATCTCCAAAGATTTGAAAACTGAAAATTTAGACGCCTTCGTAAGAAGGATTACAACAGACATGTTCCGGCGAACAGACGCCTCGTCACACTCTCATCTGGTGGGAATTGCCCCGCTACATGCAAGACCCCCAGATGAGGAGGGTAGACGAAAAATGAAGGCGTACTCAAGGGACTGCGTAACTGAAGAGGAGGATGAAAACTCCACAAGACCCCGGAAAAGGCGAAAACTGACAGACTAAGCTACGAGCTAAGGCACAAAAAAAAATCGTTGTGCCCCAAGCAAGTAGCGACGACCCTAAATATCATCAAAAGACTCTCCCAACGTCTTGGGAGAAGAACAGCCAGGGTATAGGGCTCTGCCCTGACACGCTCCTTCCGCCCTCACACAGGGGGAAAACTCTACGACGGACTGCTTCAAGCAGTTGAGACCGACTGCTTGAAGCCGCGACCGCACGGTGAACTATCGTCATTAAATCGCTGCCGTATACACGACCGCTGGAGCAGCCGCGACGGCTTCAAGCCGACAACTTCATGAAATTTCATTGTGCCGTCGAGGCTCGCGAGCGGACTGCTCGAGCCGTTGTCTACGCTGGAGCAGTCGACAGCTCTCCGACCTCCCCGAATGATGGAATTGTTAAATTTAAATAAATTGCTAAACCCAAAATTATCTCTTTTGACGTCGCCGCCGTCGTCTCCGCTTGAACAGCAACAAAAGCAGTGCTTCCACAGAATCGGTTGGTAGCGACAGCTCGAGCAGTCAACAACCGACCACTCGAGCAGTCCGTGTACGTCGCTCAGCCGTTAACTGCTCGAGCAGTCCGTGTATGGCCGCCCTAAGACTGTCAAAATAGGACTCACCTGTTGATTAGATCTTTGCCAGCGGCTTCATAAATGGCCTTCGAAGACATCTCGTGTTACTGCTTGCTTCTTGAATTTGATTTCTGTAAAAAGAAAAAAATATATAATATTGACAAATTTGACAAAAATTACTAAACATGCCCTAAACTGGGCACAGCCTATACTATGGGTACAAGGCAACGATATATTTAATACAATATACTTATTTAAACATACATTAATACATATAAACATTCATGACTCGGAAACAAACATCCATATTCATCATATAAATGATTGAACCGACCGGGATTCGAACCCGGGTATAAATAGGTAAAGAAAAATATAATTACGACATTTAATAGTTATATTTAGTAACCATTATAATAATTCTATTAAATTTCATGACACACTTGTTTCGTACATATTCTGGAATCATGATGCAAAAGCATGTACATCGCCCAGTAACAGACGTAGTACTAACAAGAAAGAAAGAAAATGTTATCTGTAAATATATCAAACTTAAATATCATCAGCTAAAATATCGATTCCACTCTTTTGGTGCCATAGTAACAAATGATGAGGACAATTTACTTAATATGTAGTTTAAAAATGTTTTTGAAGTGATAACTTCTTATAGGAGGGTAAACGGCTCCGTAACATAACGCGTTACGGCGCCAGTCTGTCTGGCTTCTCTTTCTCTCACGCATACGATATTCTTAAAATCGATATTCGATAAATCGTGGCATTAGTCGTGTCGAATCCTACTCTTGGTTACATCGTATTCAATGTCGAAACGATGATTGTACGAACGAAACATTCGATATTATCGGTCCTAACCCTACTTTTAGTTGAAAATGTCAGAGACGAATATTCGAATTTCACAAATAATCAATTAACGTCACTTTTACGATAATCTCGACGACACCTTCTTGGCTGTCGATGCTATTATCGTTTCAAGTTGTATAGATATATTTGCCATACAATATACATACTTAATAAATATTATTGAAATAATTATATGTGATTTACTATTCAACAGGATTTTTTTACTACTACGTCATTTAAGTCATTTTGTTGATCGTTTATGCGTAGAAATAATGCAAATGGCCGCCTGAGAAATAGGAAGTCGACGAGAAGGGTTGAGTTAATTTTTTTTACATTTTATTTTCTGCGAGTTTTGTATTATTTATTCAATTTTAAATGGTCATATTATATTCACTACCTATTTTTTTAACATTTACATTATGTGTTAACGATACCAAATTGGTGGTGCAGAGTCTGGCATGGTCCTTAGCGCCTAAACTATGTTTTAACTTTTGACACTTAACAGCGACGTAGCACAGATAATGTTTAGGTTTGAACATATTTCATTCACACTAACATCGTAAAAAAATCAAAATATTAGTCTATGGTAACGATAAACGATAAGGAATTCGAACATTTGTTAGAGTTAGTTGCGATATATTCGGAGTATTATCGTATCGTTCCGAATGAATCGTTGTCGATTTTGCGAGTAGACCTCCTGGTTTTATAATAATACGAATAATGGACATACACAAAATTCTAATGAACATAATATTCAAAGAATAGTTAGGAATAAAATATATTTTATAGTTATAAATATATTTTAATAATAAATAACTTTTTCATTACTCATACTCGGAAAGTAATGTTGTTTTGATCTGATTATTGGGTGGAAAATGCTGCTTCCCTCCATAGAGAGGGAAAAACTCATACAAATTACTTCCCACCTAAGGGCCGGAATGAACTTTGAAAATAAAACTGCTGTCAGCTGTGAAGAGTTTTATGTTTTTTTTTATGATAATAAGGAGACGAGCAGGACGTTCAGCTGATGCTAATGGATACGCCCTGCCCATTACATGCAGTGCCGCTCAGGATTCTTGAAAAGCTCAAAAATTCTGAGCGGCACTACAGTTGCGCTCGTCACCTTGAGACATAAGATGTTCAGTCTCATTTGCCCAGTAATTTCACTAGCTACGGCGCCCTTCAGACCGAAACACAGTAATGCTTACACATTACTTCACGGCAGAATTAGGCGCCGTTGTGGTAACCATAATCTAGCCGGCATCCTGTGCAAAGGAACCTCCCACTGGTAAAAAATTTAACAAATAAAAAAAAATCTGCGGCCATGTGACTTTCTAAACAGCCAGTGTGAACTTAGAGCAAACTTCTTTGAGCGATAAGCCACAACAATTACGCGGTGAGTTCCATATTTAAAATTTAAAAAGTCGACGTTAATTATCCTAATTTGACAATTCATTTTAAATAGGTACTACTAATATTATATATATTATCAATAAATAGTTTATATAAACAACTACTCTTATTTTCCTCATATGAAATGAAAAAAAGCGTGTTTAACTAGTAAGACTAGTTTAAGTTTTATGTATGCACTTTTATAAATAAAGTCCCAGCCACTGTTCAGGCATTATATGTAAATAAATGTTTTATAAAAAAATGGCTCAGTCGTAAATCCTATTACTCCACAGCTGAATATCTAGGTGATCGGACAGCCTGGGACTAGATTATGATTATTTCTTTAGCGATAGAAATGACTGTACGATATTGTATATTTTTATTGGAAAGAGCGCAAAAAAAGAAAAGAATGCTGGGAGAGTTTCTAGCGCCGCTTCTTCTCTCTCAGAGCGCCATTTGTTTGCGAAGCGGTAGTAGTATCTAGTAGTTATTAGAAATGACATCAAAAAGAATTCTTAAGGAATCAATTTTGAGAAAATGAATACCTTTTATGCCTTTTTATGACTTCATTCGGGTGTCCCGAGAAATACACGTTTTTGAAGTTATACTTCTTTTGGCGCGTTATAAAAAAATGATGAGAATGAAATTTTAAGATGCGCGCGCATCACTGTAACACAAAAGTAACAGGGTGAAGGTGGTTCCTAAAATTTTCTGACGATTGCGTCATTCGTTACTTTTTTTTTGGGTATCTTCGTCCATTATTAGGACAGGCAAAGGGTTCAAGCCCATACAGCCGCGTACATCAATTAAATTTCTTTCTAAAACCGTCGAATAGCAAGAGGAACAAATCATTTTAATGATTATTGCTCCGTTACTCCAAAGAAGTATATTAACTTCTTGCGTGCATACATATTAGTACACACACACATTTTTTTTTTCATTTTTATCGCCGCAAGTCTGAAAACTATCACGCCCTATGACGTTTGCTAGTGATAACTGAATCACGAATTCGACATTAATAATTTAATTGAATACGAGCAGCTGGCGACAGCAGTAAAAAAAAGATCGGACTTATAAGTGTGAACCGGACTTGCCAACCGAGGGTTCCGTACACATTATTAGGTACCTACCTACTCTTGGTGGCTGGATGATCTTGTTACCGGGAGATCTGCTTGATGTGTTTTTTATTATTATTATTTCCTTTAAAGTTTCACACACACAAAGCAACTATCATTACAGGTATTACCTAATGCGACAGTTACAAACAAACAAGAATAACAAACACAGCAAACAACAATCAAATCAAACTAAAACTAATCATACAATCAAACTACATTACATTACAAATAATATATCACACCAGAAATAGAAAAAACTTAAACATACTACTATTTACCATAACATACTACATATAACAATACCCTTGTGAGATCACTCCACGTACACTCAAAAATGTCCACTTTGTTGTGGAGTTCATTTATATGGCGAAGAGCTCTAGTTAAAGTTATTATATATTTTATTTTATGAAATGCTCACATAATGCCTCTATTTATTTATTTACGGTATGTGTGGATTGATGCATCTACTATACCCAATAACTCTTGTGTTTATAAGTATTAATTTACTTTTTTTTATTAGACTTACTAGTGTGAGCCTTTCAGTTTTTGACATTTGAGTTTTTTTGTTGCATCACTTTGCATATATTGTAATCGAAATGATTTGTAAAACAATTAAAATGTAAATCTTGACTTAAAAGAGTGGCAATGAGTTTCTTGCTACTTCTTCTCGTTAGCTCAAACCTTTACGAAGTAGCGATAAATTCAATAAGAAACAATTTTTTTTTGAGATTCATTAGTGTCATTTTCGTGACCTACATGAATAAAGTGTTTTTGAATTTGAATTTACCTAAACTTATATAAAAGGGAAGTAAGTTTAACATTGGGAGGCTCCGTTGCACAGGGTGCCGGCTAGATTTTGGGTACCACAACGGCGCCTATTTCTGCCGTGAAGCAATCATGTGTAAGCATTATTGTGTTTCGCTCTGTAGGGCGGCGTGGCTAGTGAGAGTGACAAGAGCAATTATAGTGTCGCTCAGTATTTTTGGATTTTCCAAGAAACCTGAGCGGCACTGCATTGTAATGGGCACGGCGTATCAATTACCATCAGCTGAACGTCCTTCGAACTAGAACTCTCGTCTAGTCCCTTAGTCGTAAATTGTACTTATTAAGCCTTTACATACGATACCCCACATGACAAGGTATATACCTTTTTGATTTAAGTTTTAAATCGAAATTTGTACTGACGTTAATTGCATATAGACTCAGTTTGTCTATGACTCAATCACAAATATAAAAAGACTTTTCCCTATACATACTTATAAGCTGCTTGTAAATAAATAGGGCGGTATTATTTGCCAAATTTCAGAGTTGTTATAATCTAAACGTATATAAATAAAATTGGAGTGTTTTTGTAATATTGAAATAACCGTTTTTTACTAAATGTATATGAATATATATACGGTACACCAAAATAATCTTTTTTACAAATTTTGTCTGTCTGTCTGTTTGTTCCGGCTTATTCAAATTCAATTCAAAATTCAAATTCAAATATTTTTATTCAAAATAGTATTTAAAATCATTTATTGAACGTCAAAATCTACCACCCATTCAAAAGAGACTGCCTCAGACCTGAGAAGAATGGGCGCAAGAAACTCAGCGGGCTTTTTCTTTTAATATAAAATATGAATTACAATGTAATATCGTACAATAAACATTTATAATTAAAGAGCCTGAGGGTGTTCGCTTTATTTCCCAGTCCGTGGTGGCATTAAGAAAATCGTTTATGCTATAGTAACCTTTCCCATACGTTTTTTAACAATTCTTTTAAATTTCGTAACACATTTGTTTTGTACATTTTCTGGGATTATATTGTAGAAGCATATACATCGCCCAACAAAAGACTTACTAACTCGATCCAACCGAGTAGTAGGCATAACAAGTTTATGTTTGTTCCTCGTGTTAACATTATGAATGTCACAGTTTTCTAGAAAATTCCTCAATGTGCTTATGAACATACAAAACATTATCAAAAATGTATTGAGAAGCAACAGTCAAAATGTTTATTTCTTTAAATTTTTCTCTTAATAATTCTTTAGGACCTAGGTTATAAATCTTATCTCTGAAATGGCTGGACTGATTTTCACGGGACTTTATTGGCAGGTAGCTGGTGTAATAAGGAGTAACTTAGGCTACGTTTATTTTAGAAAAAATATTTTATTTAAAAAAAATAAAGTAATCTTGCAATGTCCAAGAATCGGTCCAACTATAAAAATAATTAATATAGCCAAACAAGTCAGCTAGTCTCATTTATAAAATTCTCGTGTCGCGGTGTTTATTACCAAACTCCTCCGAAAACTGATTTGTATGAAATTTTGTGTTTTTTTTTTTAAATAAAAATAAGGGACAAGACGAGCAGGACGTTCAGCTGATGGTAATTGATACGCCCTGCCCATTACAATGCAGTGCCGCTCAGGATTCTTGAAACCCCCAAAAATTCTGAGCGGCACTACAACTGCGCTCGTCACCTTGAGACAAGATGTTAAGTCTCATTTGCCCAGTAATTTCACTAGCTACGGCGCCCTTCAGACCGAAACACAGTAATGCTTACACATTACTGCTTCACGGCAGAAATAGGCGCCGTTGTGGTACCCATAATCTAGCCGGCATCCTGTGCAAGGGAGCCTCCCACTGGTGTGTTTATCGGGTAGGTCTGAGAATCGGCCAACATCTATTTTTCATACCGATCAATGATAATACCCACATATATTTTTTAATTTTTTGACAAAATTAATTATTTTTATTTCATTATGATTCATCATTAAATAATACATACAACTGCAAATTTTATGTATACCATATATTTGGTAGGTCTGATAATCGGTCGTCATCTATTTTTATACCCCAACTTTTTTTTTAATTACTTCATATGACAATAGAACGTTTGTTTCAGCTAAGTACCCTATAAACATTGATTCACTTGAGTGTGTCGACATAAACTGCGAACAAAATCTTTTTAGGTTAATTTTGAAGTTTGATTTTTCCACAGCTTTAAGAGACTGCAAACTTGAGTACATCGTTTTAATTTCACGTAATATAATATAATAATAATAAGATTGACACAATTTTTACACAAATTATCTTGGCCCAAGTTAAGCATCAACAGCCTGTGTTATGGGTTACAAGACAATGATATATTTAATACAATATACTTACTTAAACATACATAAATACATTTAAACATCCATGACTCGGAAACAAACATCCATATTCATCATATAAATGCTTGCACCTACCGGGATTCGAACCCGGGACCTCTAGCTTAGTAGGAAGGATCGCTAACCACTCGGCTATACAGTCGTCTATCGTAATCGACATTAATAAGCTAAAAATAATAATTTGATCACGATAAGAAAATCAAATAAGGCAAATTTGAAATCAGATAAACTGCGAGCAAAGATTAAGGTTAAACGAACATTAACATTCTCGTAACAATATATTAAATCATAATACCTACATAGATTTTTTAGTGTACAACTGAGAAAAAAGGCAAAGGTAACCACACCATAAAGCCAACATTCGTACCATGTATTTAATATTTATTTATTTATTTATTAAAGCACACCACATCATTTACAATACAATTTTCTTAATCTTATGTTACAATTATTAGTTCTAAAGTATACGACAATTATGGTGAACATAAAAATTACAAAAAATACTCCCTAATTACTTCTGAAAAATAGAACTAATACTATCTAAGCTATAATAAGAACAAAATAAAAAATTAAAGTAAAAATTATAACTTTAACTTAAAATAAGACGATAAAAAAAAAACTACTTATTTGACAAATGCAGATTGAGTACCAGCTAAGTGTTCAACTACACTTTCTTTAAACCCGACCAGTCCACCACGGAATATATCAAGTTCTGAATTGGTATCGTTTAACTTATTTTACTCACGAAGAATTCGAGCGAGAGGCGCCTGAACTCCCAGGTTGGTTTTTACAGAAGGAACTTGGAAGATTCTCTTGATTATGAAACTTGGGAATAAATATGGGACATTGGTAATGAAAGTATTATTTAAAACAAAAAGCGTTCCATTTATAATTCCAAATACAAATTCCCGCGCACGGACAAGCAAAGCGCGCACATATGACATAAAATATAAAAACTTTTTGTTAACCAGTCGCCGACTGTTCGGAATTCAAATTTCGCGCGCACAAACAGCTGTGCGGGCGTTGCCAGCGATTGGCCGGTCGGCATGGTGTGGCATCGAACGATACACAGCGTCATAATGACCACGCAAGTCATTGACCATCGCGGTATAATTTGCAATACTGAGATTTTTCTGAGGCCGACATTGAGAAGGTAGTAACCACGTTTTAATATCTATGTTACCTGTCTGTTGTTTATATTTGATTACCGCATAATTCAACGTGACAATTTACTCACGTAAATAATCTCATAAAGTAGTATAATTTATATTAGAGACTAGCTGATACCCGCGCCTTCGTCCGCGTACACACATGAGGTAGTGCTTATATAAATTGTTATCAAAGAGGAATTAAAATTGTAAATACTACAACTAATTTAGTTTAGTATAAAACGTTGAGTTACGGATTTGACATAAGTTTGATATTGTTATTACTGTGTCATGGCGACGAAGTATAATCCGGCGAAGTTTGAAAGCGAACAGTTGCTTAAAAAGTAGTGGATTTCGGCTATCTCCGTTTTTTACCAGATTATGGCCGTCATGTCAGATAACAATCACTGCACGTTTCATACAATCGCTTTTTACTTACAGAGTTTCGCTAGGCTGATTGTTATTTTTCAAAAAACTAAATAATTAATGAATCAAGAAATCGCCAAAAGAACGCATAATTGATACTATTTCTTAACAGTTTGTATAAAGCTTTTAATTATACAAAAAAATATTATATATTTACAGAATCACGGACTAGTAACAAAATAAAGACTCTGTGTCACCTTACACAACAGTGTAGCACCAAAACAAGCCGATTAACGTGTAAATACATAGCCCCACGCATACACTTACACTAACACAAGCCGATCGGCCGCCATTATGAGAATTGTCATCGTCTGTGACGGATCATCGGACACTTATGAATGTCAAAAAGAAAAATTTTTTCTTATTGAATCCACTGCTTCTTCGCAAAGGGCTGAGCTAATGAGAAGAAGTAGCAAGAAACTCACTATGTATATCAATCACTTTGTGTTAGTGTGTGCATTTATCAAAATAGAGGTCAACTGCCAACCGCAATTTATCGACGTTTTCATTTAATAATTGCTTCAAAATGGCGTCGTTGCTGTACCCAGATATGGTACAAGAAGCCTGGTAAGAACGAGGGGCCAATAAAAAAACTAATGTATTATATAAATATAATTGAAGGACAATATCGAGAATACGTATTTAATTGAATATATAAATGACATGAATAATTTATCATAATAATTAATCATTTGTACGTTACTTCCGCACGCTAATACCGACTGTGATTTTTTTATACAATAAGGGACGAGACGAGCTGGTGGTTCAGATGGTAATTGATACGCCCTGCCCATTACAATGCAGTGCCGCTCAGGATTCTTGAAAAACCCCCCAAATTCTGAGCGGCACTACAATTGCGCTCGTGTCCATGAGACATAAGAAGTTAAGTCTAATTTGCCCAGTAGTAAAACTAGCTACGGTGCCCTTCAGACTGAAACACAACAATGCTTACACATTACTGCTTCACGGTAGAAAAAGGCTCCGTTGTGGTACCCATATTCTAGCCGGAATCCTGTGCAAAGGAGCCTCCCACTGGTAAATGCCCTTAGTCGCCTCTTACGACACCCTTGGGCCTGAGACTTGCCTATTATTTTTATGCGCTATTTTTATACGCGCGCTGTAAATACAAATAAGCGGACGATTAGAACGACTCGGGTACGATAAAGGCTAAAATCTTATATAATTTATACATCCAGATAGACTGTGACAGCTTTGAACAAATTGAAAAAAATAGCGGCTAACAGTTAACCTCTATTTTCAGCATCGCAATAAAATGATATACATATCGCCAATGTAAGACATAGCTTGTCTTGCACAGTAAAGTAATAAACCTGGCCTGTTATCATACGTTGCCTAACAGCAAGGAGCTGTAGACGTATAGATTATCTGAAATAAAACGCCACGACGCTTTTGTATTAATTCCTCAGGTGCTCACTTCACATCTGGTGACCCGTACGAGCATTTGTTCCCCTGTCCCATAAAAAAGTGGTGAAAATTACATGCATACATCATTAACATACATTAAGCGGCAATACTCACAATCAGGCAAATTATACGCGTCTACGTTCGTTCTGTGTTATGACCGCGCTTTGAATACAGAGCCACGCATTGACATTTAGTGAAAAACTGACCAAATCACAGCACATACAAACTTAAAAAGGACGGAGTGTCGTATGTTAGATAAGTTCCCCTTCAAATTAACAAAAATGTGTAAATAACTTGACGTTTTTAATCATTTTGCTAAATAATTACATGTCAATGGCTAAAACGAAATGTTCTTGCTTCGTGTTCGCGTGTTGCTCGTGACGTAGTGTGACTCCTTCTAATGATTAAAGAACTTTATTCCCATTAAGAACAGAACATATTCACTTACATGAGAAAACAATATAAACAGTAGGTATCTTATTCGTAGTAGGAACTGCGAATCTATACAAAACAAAGTGGGTAGAAATGAAAAAACCGCGTAAACATTATGATCAACACATGCATTAAGGCGAAGACTAAGCAGAAAACACGCAAACATGGTGTTTTTAGACAAGTTTTGTGGTGAAAGTATAGCATTTCGAACTATGAACACTACTTAATCCTGTTACACATATCCTTAAGTCTTATTTGTAGGTTACTTATGCTTGCTGTTGGTTATAGTTAACACTGCCGAGCCTTTTTGAACTACCACATTTCTTTAAAGTTAAACAAGTTTTTTGGCATGGCGTGACGCATTTTTTTGGTACTTCTCTCAGAAAAGTTATTCTTATAGCTTGTACTTTTTTGTGTAGGTTCATTTATTCAGATAAGTTGTGAATAACGAGCATTGTAAGCATTTAACTGTTTTCCACGCAAGAATTTTGAAAATATTGGCTTTGTTACATAGAACATTGAACTCATATCGCTCAAGGTCGCTGGCATTTAGTGTCGCCTTAAGAGCTACTTAGAGGATACGGCATGGCACGTCGGGGTAAGTATCGTTCGATATAATTTTTTTTTGAATGACACTAAATACGTGTATGTATTTTATATCATGTAGAAGAGTAGGGATAGCATTTAAAGTATATATGTAAAGTAAATATATATGTATATTTCCGTAAGTTTTGAATTAATGAGAGTATACAATAAACATTGAAATTACTTTTTTTTGTGGAATAGGAGGACAAAAGAGCGTACGGGTCACCTGGTGTTAAGTGATCACCGCCGCCCACACTCTCTTGCAACACCAGAGGAATCACAAGAGCGTTGCCGGCCTTTAAGGAAGGTGTAAGCGCTTGTAAGGTACCCATGTCGTATCGTCCCGGAAACACCGCACAAGGAAGCTCATTCCACAGCTTTGTGCCACGAAAGAAGATGTTTACTTTAATATATACGTATATACAGCACCGACGACCTTTTATAGGCGATTATATTATAGAGTCTAGTCATTTTTTGTACGTCAGTGGTATATATACATAAAAGTCAAGCTAATACTGTAGTGCTACGGCGCCTATTTCTGCCGTAAATACATATTGTGATTTGCAAAGGCTTATGTACGTAAGTAAGTCAAAAACGCGAAATAAGGCATTATTTTTACTTGCAGGATATTTTGCATGATAAATTCAAATTGAAATATATTTGCCTTGGCTAGGCCAGTAGGAGGAGTTTATACATACATATACAACGGCGCTTATTTGTTCCGTGAAGAAGTAATCTGTAAACATAACTGTGTTTTGGTCTGAAGGGCGTTGTAGCTGGTGAAATTACTGGGCAAATAAGGCTTAACATCTTGTCTCAAGGTGACGAGCGCAATTGTAGTGCCGCTTAGAATTATTGGATTTTTCCTGAATCCTGAGCTATTAATTATATTACCATCAGCTGAACGTCCATTATTAAATAATATGTTTGAGTTTAGAGGTCCGATACAGTTTGAATGCTCATACGATGATAATAATTGTAATTATAGGCTGCGAACAAATAACTGAGAAGGTCGCTACGTAATTACTTGGTTCGTTTTCCTTATATATTAAATTAGGTATTGTGTTGATGAACTCGGGACCGCAGAGTGTACTCGAGTGAGAAAGATACAGGTCACCTGTTGTTAAGTGATCACCGCCGCCCACACTCTCTTGCAACACCAGAGGAATCACAGGAGCGTTGCCGGCCTTTAAGGAAGGTGTACGCGCTTTTCTTGAAGGTACCCATGTCGTATCGTCCCGGAAACATCGCACAAGGAAGCTCATTCCACAGCTTCGTAGTGCGAGGAAGAAAGCTCCTTGAAAACCGCACTGTGGAGGACCGCCACGCATCCAGATGGTGGGGATGATATCTTCGCTCTTATGTCGATGTGTTAACTATAAAATTCAAAAAAATTTAAAAAGTCGATAATCCGAAGTTGCGTATGTTTTAAAAGAACAACTACATGGGTACCATGTGAAAAAAGTTTCACTCAATAATCTCAAACCATGAAGGTTCTATGTCAATTCGAAGTTCCTTTTACAATTAAACGGCAAATTCAAATTCAAAAACACTTTATTCATGTAGGTCACGTAAATGACACTTATGAATGTTTAAAACATTTTTTCTTATTGAATTTATCGCTACTTCGTAAAGGGTTGAGCTAATGAGAAGAAGCAGCAAGAAACTCACTGCCACTCTTTTAAGTCAAGATTTACATTTTAATTGTTTTACCATTTTTTTCATTTCAATTACAATATATATATATGCAAAGTGACGCAACAAAAATACTCAAATGTCAAAAACTGAAAGGCTTACATGAGTGAGTCAAAAAAAGAAAAAAAAAGTAAATTAATACTTATAAACACAAGAGTTATTGAGTATAGTAGATGCATCAATCCACACATACCGTAAATAAATAGAGGCATTATGTGAGCATTTCATAAAATATACTTATAATAACTTTAACTTTAAAGGAAATAATAATAATAAAAAAAACACATCAAGCAGACCTCCCGGTAACAAGACCATCGAGTCGACCAGCCACCACGAGTAGCACCCTTTCACGAGCATGACGCATGGACCAGCCATCGCTTCATTATTTTTTATTTTAATTACCTCAAGCCAATTGTTTCCTTTGTGGAAATCGAAAAAATAAAACCGACTTCAAAAACTCAAAAGTATAAAATAACTTAATACAGATTTCAATACACCTCTTATGCAAATCTTTAATATTAATAAACTGCTATTATTTGTATGTGCTTCCTATTGATAGGGTTTAAGCCGGTGCTTGCCCGCTTGGGTTTCTTGGTTCTAGACGAAGCTATCCCGCTCGGTCACGTGGTCACTCGTGGCGAGTGTAGGTACCTACTATTACATTTGGCTTGGCACCGACTTCAGTATTATAATCGGTGTTATACATAAAAAAAATACCTCCTCCTTTTCGAAGTCGGTTAAAAATTTGATTTATATAGAATTTTATGAATAATAAACTTAATTTCTGTCTTATTTCTCATTTATTCTACTAACTGATTGCGATTGCCAATGAAGTTTTTACTTCTGGCGTGCGGTATTAAGCACATACTTTTTTTTTATCGGAGGGGCAAGCGTCCAAGAGGCTAACCCGGTGACCTTATAACCTCTGAATACCTAAACATGTGCAATGCAAACAATCTAGTCCACCGACTGAGGTAAGCGAGCGCGCAATACTGATTGCTCATTGGTCATATTAAAATACTTAATGTAATTGGTCACAATAGGCCGTTTACGTTTATACTCCACTTTCATATTGTCAACGTCAAATAATGACATTCCAATCAGTACCAACATTCAGTTATGATAATATAAATAGAATAAAGGGAAACCTGTTAATAATATATTGTTTCAGTTATTATATTTAATTGATTTTTAGTAATTGTAATATCATATAATCACATGCAAAATCTTAGTGACGTCACTTTATTTTGAAGTTGGTAGTTTCGTATTATTAAGTTGGTAGCATGGTAACTTTTAAGGAATTGCTCTCAGCTGTAGTTTTGTTGGAGCAGCCGAAATTGGTGGACGTGCCGGTCACCCGACTGCACTAGTGTTATATATCATTAGTATTACTATGTATACAGTTGTTATTATAGTGAAATTATTGAATAAATAGATATATTATTCTATTCAATTGGATCGTAGAAGTGTTTTTATTATTAAATGCAACCCTATTTGTCGGCAGAAAATAGTGACTTCACGAACGAGCGGCCAACCCGTCACATTTTTCATACAAACGCTCGTTTAGCGTTTTAACGCATCTTTTTAAAAAAAAATACCGATAGGTGCATTGTATCTAAGTTTCTATCGAAGTAGAAAATAAGAGTTTCAACTAAATATCTGCTTTTTGCATAAACTTTACCTGATCTTTGGCCGTTCAATATGTACTCATAATATATTGCAAAAGTAAAGAAAACATTGCGATCTAATTATGTAATAAAACTAGATACTTAATTTTTTAACTAATTTCCCTGTGAAAGTAAAAAAAATGTGGATACTGCAGCTGAGTGCGCGATTCCTCGGTGTCTTAACGCAAGCGCCGGTAGGTCCGTCTGACCGCCGTCCCGCTACACACTCCCGCACCCCTCGTTTAGCGTCTAATCGGTGCGTAGGGTGACCATGTATAGCGTATTTAATTACTTAACTGTCGGTTAAGTTTATTTACGGCCGCTCTCAATATACTATCTACAGATAGAGATAAATCACTACCTTCTACTCTCAGTAATAATCTGAAGCTATCCCAACATACCCGATAAGTCATTCTTATCGCCAGTTCACTGATGCAATTTCCATACAAACTTCTATGTCTGGCAAGCTATACGTCCTGCAATTGACAGACAGCGTGTACGGATAAGATGAGTTACCGTCGATAAGTTTATTGGGACAGAAAATTCAACGACAGTTACGATTTTTTATCTCAAGGAGGCCACAACCGGAGATAGATTGAATATTGGGAATGGCCGTAAGTAGTCAATGACTATTTTTAAAGTTACACTAATGGTATCGGTAAAGGGCTCCTGTTTCCGCAATTAGACCGCTTAGTTGGGTCCATTTTGCGTGCAGTGTTGGCCAGTCATTCCAACCAGCCCAGCTCCTTCCAGAAGTTCAGAACACTCCTGGGGTGTTCGCAGACTTCCTGGAGCGACCTTTTATTTACTAAGGTTTTTCCCCGTTGGTAGGCCACCCCAGCACATTCCAGGATTACGTGAGTGACCGTTTCATCTTCGGTTAGACAGATCCCTGCACCAAGGACTGTCCGTAACGCCGATTGTAAATAGGTGCTTGTTCAGTGATGTTACGTATGTAAGTTACACTAGCTTTACCAAGCCTCTATGAACGTCTCTATGAAGCCTCTATGTCTACTGAACCACAACCAATGGACGAGAATTAAATAAATTTTAATGAACTGAAATATCCCGTGTTTCTTCAATGACTGCTTGATTATTGATAATTCAGGTTTCTAGTTTTATTCACAACGAAGTTGTAGGGGGTCGATAATGGCCCGAACTGCTTCGAGAAAAGGATAGTCAGGCCGTGCAGCTAGTTTTTATATGAAAATAAGGGACCAGTCGAGCAGGACTTACAGCTGATGGTAATTGATACCCCCTGCCCATTGACGACCTGTATAGCCGAGTGGTTAGCGATCCTACCTACTAAGCTAGAGGTCCCGGTAGGTGCAAGCATTTATATGATGAATATGGATGTTTGTTTCCGAGTCATGGATGTTTAAATATATTTATGTATGTTTATATGAATTTATGTATGTTTAAGTAAGTATATTGTATTAAATATATCATTGTCTTGTAACCCATAACACAGGCTATAGATGCTTAACTTGGGGCAAGATAATTTGTGTAAAAAGTGTGTCAATATTATTATTATTATTATTATAATGCAGTGCCGCTCAGGTTTATTGAAAAACCCAAAAACTGAGAGGCACTACAACTGCGCTCGTCACCTTGAGACATAAGATATTAAGTCTCATTGTCCAGTAATTTCACTAGCTACGGTGCCCTTCAGACCGAAACACAGTATTGCACATACACATTGCTGCTTCACGGCAGAAGTAGGCGCCGTTGTGATACCCATAATCTAGCCGGCATCCGGTGCAAAGGAGCCTCCAACTATAAACGTAAATAGTATATATACTAGTCAAAACAAAATAAGCGCCACTTGATTTTTTTGGCCTCGCTAGGGATAATTTATTTTTTATGCATTCTCAAGTAGCTGATACTTTATTGTGGTGTTACCTTATTTGTTTACACACATTTTTTGAGCATTCCACCCGCATAATTGTTTAAAGTGGGTAGTTTTAGATAATTTATTGTAACCACTTGATTCTACCCAATTTTAAGACGGATTTCAACTCAGTCAAATTGACGATTCTCTCAGGAACACTGTAAGTTTTGTTTGACTAGTGGCTGAATTAACATTTTAAAACAAGTTATGCCGAGAATTCGAAGTCATATGGACTTGCCAACCGTCACTAGGGCCGTAAAATTGGTTAAAGAAGGCCATTCGCAGCGTTCTGTGGCGTTGCAGCTGGTTTTTTCCCGGCGAGCGATCCAGAATGCTTGGAATCGTTTTCAAGAGACTGGGAGACTAGCCAGGAGACGGGGATCTGGCAGAGTTCGAGCAACTACAGCACAGGAGGACCGCTACGTGCGCTTGACTGCGCGTAGAGAACGCCGTATAACAGCCTGTTCCTTACAAAACCGTTTGCGGCAGGCGACCGGTACACGTGTTAGAGATCAAAGTATTAGAAATCGTTTACACGAGGACCAGCAGTTCTCCAGGAGACGCGTAGTGCGGATACCATTAACAAGTGCTCATCGTGCAAACCGATTATCATTCGCAAGGCAGCATCTGGCGTGGGATATGAATGATTGGAGGACTGTATTGTTTATGGATGAGTGCAAAGTTAAATGTTTTAGTGATGACCGTCGCATTAGGGTCTGGAGGCGTGAAGGTGAGCGATTTTCTTTTGCTTGCATCCATGAAAGTGACAGATTTGGGGGCCCCAATGTTATGGTATGGGGAGGAATCTCTATGTCAGGCAGAACCGAGCTGGTAATTCTAAACGAAGGCAAAATAACAGCACAAAATTACATCGAGGAGGTCATATGACCCCATATGGTCTCATATGCACACAGAATCGGCGCAAGATTCCACCTGATGCACGATAATGCTCGCGCTCATACAGCTAGGGCCACCAGAGAAGCCCTAGAGGAGGCTGGTATACAGGTTTTGGACCGGCCTGCAAACAGTCCGGATCTATATCCGATTGGACACATGTGGGACTTACTGAAACGCAGTGTTCGAAGCACAAACCAACCCGTGCACAATGAATGACAGCTAATAAACGTTCTGATATCAGCTTGAAACAAATTCCTCAAGAAACAGTGGTACGCCTGGTGGAGAGTGTACCTTCTAGGCTTCAAGAGTGCATTAGTTATCGAGGACGGCATACTTGATATTGAGGAAAGTCATAAACCAACCAACATTTTAGGTCTTTATTTTTTCAGAATTTTTTTTCCTGACTAATTATTTTTGCAAAAATGTTAATTTTTAGAAAAAGTGGAGAAAATTTCTTTTTTTAATGGAATGCAACATTATTTTATGCTGTCTACAATAAAAATCAATCAATTTATCCAATTGAATCATTGATCAACCTTTAAACCTCAAGAATTCATGAGAATACTGTAAAAACGTGGTGGCCTTTATTTTGTTTTGACTAGTATATTTTAGTATATACTCTCGTAATTCTTAGTATATTATAAGTCCCACCAGATACTGTATTTGACGTTGTTTTTACGTTGATATTTAAATCAAAAGATATATTCATTCCAAACACTGCTTCAAACAAAAAAATTGCGACGTGGGATGAATTTAATTAATCATTAATTATCGCTTGTGCAAGAACGTGACTTTTTATTTGAGTAAAAAGTAAGAATAATTATTATCGTGTGAATTAATTAAAGATAATGGACATTGGACCTAAAGACGTTTGTTTTAATAAATTGCATACTTATATATAATTGTCATGGACGAGTAAAAAAAGAAGGACTCCGCGCCGTGATATTAGCAAGTGAAGCACCGTTATGCTAGTGTGTGTGCGGTTACGGGGGATACTAGTTACACAATTTTTTCTCCCTTAAATATATGGCCACAAAATACATATAAAGTATCGTTTTTACACTTTTTCACAACGCACGACGGCATTTTAATAAAAATTTATTGAAACGCAAACTGATCTGTCACAGACGATGACAATTCTCATAATGGCCGCCTATCGGCCTGTAGTAGTGTAACGGCCGTTCCCAATATTCAGTTTATCTCTTACTTGAGATATAAATCGTAACTATCGTTGACTTTTCTGTACCAATAAACTTATCGACGGTACCTCAACTTATCCGTACACGCTGTCTGTCAATGGGACGACGTATAGCTTACCAGCGATAAAAAATTTGTATGGAAATTGCAATTCACACGTCCCAATATAACGGCCGTTCCCAATATATTTTCTACAGAAAAAGATAAATAACTACCTTCTACTGTCAGTAATTAGCTGTCAAGAATCTGAAGCTGTCCAAATATACCCGATAAGTCATTCTTATTGCCTTATATTTACACCCTTAAAGCTATTATGTATGTTATGAAGCCTACTAGAATTAGTTACAAGCAATCCCTTATTTCTAGTGTTATAATAATGAAAATCACTATTAAGAGCAATTATTCAACTG